>NW_020455477.1:1526708-1549022 GCF_003342845.1 Nothoprocta perdicaria
GGGGGACACCACTGGGATTTGTTACTGGGTTTATTACCTGAAATAATGTTTCACTGTTATCTGAAGTGTGTGCACTACTGAATGGCTTTGTAATAGCCTTTAAACATCAAAGATTTAAGTAAACACCACTTTTCTCATTATCTATATCATTCTCTTAGCAATATGTGAGTGTCTCTCAACTTTCAGTGCTTACCCTTTACGAAACACATCTGAGATTTGTATTGCTCTCATATTTGTACATAGAAATTGAGGTACAGGGATATTAAAGCACCACAATGGGATGCAGACATCTGCTGTCCATGAGTATCTGGAGATTTAGGTTTTTAAGTGCAAACTCTGGGTAGATTGCTACCAAAATATTTCTACAGTCTTTGCAAGCCAACCAGTTGTGAAACTATGAATAGAACATATAAGACCTTCTCTTTGAGGTTAGGACTCTGGCTAGGTTATGCATCTTAGCTTGATCCAGGTAATTATACAACCTTGATAGTATTTCCAGTGTAGAAAGAAGTACCTGTGTTTAGAAAAATATCCATTCGTGTTTGTAAAGAAAATTGCCTGTTCCACTGATAGTTGTGATTGCAGAATTGAAAAAAGAAGATATTCTGGGGAGTTAAAGGGAAATTATACTTTGCATAAGCCTTAAAAGTGTAAAACTTTCAATCATGTTTTTTTCTATGTTTTTTTTTCCTGGCAGTCATTCTCATCTGTTTTATTTTAAAACCCTCTCCTTGTAAGAACAGCACAAATATCCTATGAATGGTGGCAAGAAGGGTCTGAGGATGTTCAACAAGCTTATTATAATGTAGAAAGGTCTTTGTATCATCAGAATCTTGAGACCTTGTGAGCACGTTTTTTTTGCTTCAGTTTAATTATTTTATATTCTGAACAACAGTCCACATACGATTAAAATTTGGTTATACAATGCTAGATAATGTGCAATCTTTTCATTAATTGAATACAAATAAGTGTATTTTGTG
This sequence comes from Nothoprocta perdicaria, assembly GCF_003342845.1. Classification (NCBI taxonomy): domain Eukaryota; kingdom Metazoa; phylum Chordata; class Aves; order Tinamiformes; family Tinamidae; genus Nothoprocta; species Nothoprocta perdicaria. Next base: position 1,527,689 of record NW_020455477.1, read on the forward strand.
TACCTCAGGCTATAGCTGAGAGCTTTTAGTTTTATTTCTTGTACTCTRTAGCTATTAAAAAATCTATTCCAAGTTTTTATTTTTAGCATGTGCTGCTCTGGAAGAGCACAAAAAATCCTTGTATTTAATTTCTTAAATAGCTTTTTTTACAGGTGTGATTTGGTGCTTTCATAGTTCTCAGTCTACAGGTATGGGGCTCACTAACTTTCAATAAAACAGTTAAGCTTTTCAGTCCCAAATGATATCTTAAGGCACAGAAAGTCTTAAAACACAGGGTGCTGTTATTGCCATTTCCTTGTTGAAAGAGCCTGTAAAAGGTTCTGTTAATCAGTGAAACACACCCAAAAACTTCAGATGATTTTCAAGGACATGGACAAAGAAAACACCGTTCCTGGGAGACCTGTGCAAAACTGATTTTTAATCTTACAGAATAAATACAGAAGAATTTCACATGCATTTACTGCATTGTGTTTCCACTAGGTACCCAAAAGAACTGAGATAGATTATGAACACTTTTGCTGTTGGTGTAAATATGAAACAATTTCAGTGAATTTCTGTGAAATCCTATGTTGTTGGTATAAGTGATTCATATTTTACTGAATAAAGACCCAACRCAGTCATGTCTTACCAAACTGTATCTATGTCTAAAATGGTAGTATGCAGATGCCTAACTTGCCCAAGTACTAAATCTGAGATGACATGTAGTCAGTTGAGAGAGAAGGATTAGCACCTTTGCACTGTTTTCTGAAGGACTCGATGAGAACACCCAAATMTTAAATCAATTTTGTTGCTAGTTTTTCCATAGTGTTTTTATTCCCACCATTATTTCTCCTTCCCTGTGGATTCTCATGTGATATAAATTAGTGGTGCAATATTGTTTTCAATCATTTTATCAACTAACTTCTGCTCAGGATCTGCCCCTTGATGTTTTCATTGTTTAGATATTTGTAGTCGTTGGCCAAGTTCAGAAGAAATTTGATTGMTGTTCTGTTATTGAATGCCATTTGTTACTATATAATCTGATAAACTGAATTTTTGACCAAAATACTTAAATATGGGAAAATTAGGGAGGGAAAAGAAAGCATATGCTACAAATCATTCAAATATTATAAGCGTTATATATTCAAATGTTATAAAATATTAGTCTTAACAATTAAACCTGGGATATTTTACAGAATTTGTTGAAGATCATTATTATTGATATCAAATAATTTCTACTCTCCTAGCTGTATACTAGGACTCATGGGCTTAATTTGTGTTCAGTGTKGTATCAACATATGTGAAAATTTTAAGATGACCTTGCTGCTCATGATTTCACTTTTACTGGTTTGCGTATGCAGCACAGTTGTATCCCTTACATGAAGATTTTATATAATTCTGATGATGCTCATAGCCCAGAGATGATGCCTACCATTCATCARAGGTAAAGCTCTTACCTTTGATAAGATGGAACATTCCTATATTTGATGCACAGTTAAGGGTAGAGAAAAAAGAAACTCCAGCAACTGCCTTTGCATAGAACAGCTTAGGTGAATGCACYGTTTTAAAACAAAAGCAAATATAGTATATTTTTAAGGCAGGAGAGGACAAAAAAATACAAATGTTTCACAGTGACCTTCTTCTTTTCAAGACCTCATTTGAGGCAGAGAGGGCCTTAATTTTCTTCATGATTTATGTTTTTGTATGTGCATCATCTTATATGAGTGACAGGAACAATGAACTGGTCTATATTGATGGACTATTTTCTTCTGCTAGGAGAAGGCAAGCTGTTTGCAGGAAGGGAGCTGCTTCTCTGGCTTGTTGCACTTCTCCAACCAGCATGGGGCACTTGTTGGTTTTCTGGGATGGAGGTCCAGGCATTTTTAGAACAGGGAGTTGCTTATGTGCACAGTACAGAGTACTGAGAAATCAAAGGTGAAGAAGTGAGAACCACAAAGAATTTGTTAAAATCTGAGAAGCCACTCCGATAATTGCGGTATCATCTTTCCATTGATGTTCCCACTTAGGTTTACCAGTGGGGTTTGTTCCTGTATACATATTTTATCATGCACTAACATTTCAGAGACCTATAGTTTTGGAGGAAAAGAAGCTTGTCTGTAGTAATAAGTTTGCCTTGGGACATCAAATATTTGGCAGTTAAATAGCTGAGAAGTTTATCTATTCACATGTTTTATTCCCCATTTCCTGTGAATCCTGCGCCAAAGATAAAGTGCTGGGGGCTTACAGAGTTTCATGCAGAAGTTTGTTCTTCGTTCTTGCTCTCTCCAGTAAGAGTGTTGAAAATGCAAAAAGATTCCACCTCATATAAAATAACTACTGAACTAGGTAACATGTCACTTGCTGTAACCTAGTAGTTGAAGTTGGTCTTTCTGCAGGGAGCAAGCTGGAAATTGGCTTAGGATAGAATATTTCTCAGGAATATCTCTGTTGGTCTCACTTCTGGCACTTTGGTGATATAATTTGTACTTGTATAGCACAAACGTTTTTCTTTCTTAATAGGATGGCTCTGTTTTAATTCTAGAGGAATGCAGCCATGCTGGTAAGAGTGTAAATCTGGGATGACTGACGGCAGTGAATCCATTTCAGATATTTAAGATTAACAATGGTATGAGAAGTGCTTGTTYTATGACATCTGCTTTGAAGCATGTTGGGAATGGCATGTTGCGACTGGATGTAGGCTGATGGGACACATACTTCAGAAAAACAGAATGGGTTTCCCTACTGGTTTGAAATCCCCCTGTTGCTGGCCTGAAAAAAAATCAGGGTAGGAGAGTTTTTTACTGATGGTTGGCAGTTCTGACTCCAGTGCCAGTCTTAAGGCAGCTTGCATTCAGCAGCCCTCAGCTCCCACCACATAGTCCTCCAAGCTTTGGCTCGCAAAGCCGTTATGAAAAGACTCATCCACAGTCTCTTGAGAAGACATGTAGCCTTCTATGGAGCTTTCCAGTACAGAGCTAAGAAGAACAAACTCTGCCAATTCTAGACACACGTATGCTATGGTGGTGTGCTCACCATCTCCTTTTGCACCCACCAGAAAACTTGTTAACAGTGATTTCTTTTGTTACCTTCTCCTCCTTCCTCTCCCTAGTTGTATTTTTTTTTCTCTCTCAGTGGCTGGAGTTCTGCACATTTCTTTGCAGCTCTTAAGTGAGTTATGTCAGGAAACTACTGCACAGCTTATGAGAGTTTGACAGGATAGTCTTCCCAATAGGGTACTCTAATATCTTTCTCTGTGTATGTAGTGAGCCTTTGAGATGAGGGAGGGAATAAAAAAGGCCTCCTTGAAGCACTTTAAAATTTTCTGAAAGTTAGCATTTCACACACACACACACAAAAAGTTTCACTTCCTTCTAGGATTTTGGTTAGATTTTTGAGGGTTTTCCTTCTTTGGGAGGAGAAGTGGGAGAAAAGRAGGGAGGGGAGGAAATTCCCTATCTTTTTTTGTTGGAAAATGAGACTTCTTTACATAAGCCTTCTATATGACTCATAAGCCTTCTGACTTAAAGATGTGGCTTAACAGTGTGTGCATGGCACTAAAGAAAAAGGCATACCCCTAAATATATGGCAATAATATGCTACATTACTCATTATGTTTAGGGAGAGCTCTGTTTGCTGTAAATCAGTCGTTTCAAACTCTGGGAGCATTTGTTATGAAGTTCTCTGGCCTGAAATGACACACTCCTGCCCCTCAGAGTACATTATAGTGGGACAGTAAAATGATGTATTTTATTTATGGCCAATTGCTGCACATCTTTATGTTTTGTTTGTCATTCACAATGAGAAAAATCAGAATGAGGGAAAGTAAAGACCGAGATAGATTGTGTACAGACAGAATAAATGATGAGATTTTATACTGTGAACTCTGTAAAATCAAAAATCAGGAGAAAAATCAGGAAACAGGTTTCAGAAGTAGAAAACATTTCTTAAAACAAGGGCTATTCTCTTGTCCCTCTTTTGCAAGACAGAGTGGTGGAGAAGAGGGTTCTTAGGCCTGTGTTCTGGCACATCATTCATATATATCTCCACGATTCCTACAAAGGCCACAGTAGGAGCTGAACAGCAGCTGAACTTACCACTATTTATGTCTACCTCTCAATGTACTTGTCTGTTTTCATGAGAGAAAACTGAGACTTAGTTTGTTAAATAGGCTGTGTGAATAGTGCATATTAGTTTGATGAGAGCTTAGATTCCTGTGTAATCTCTTGACTCCACCTCATGATTCAAAGAAAAGTCCTGATGATGATGATGATGTTAATACTAAAACTATAATGTGTAAATAAAGGATAAGCGTATTGTTGATCGCTTAAATAAGCAAGGTGATTTCAGGCTTAGAAAATCTCTTAAGTATTGGCTACCAAAATTGGGAGAATATATTCTTCACGCGTCTTAATCTTGTACTTTCGCCTTGATTATCTGTTAAGGAGATATCAGTGTGGTCTGGGCCTTGTCTGAAACAGTAGGGAAGTTGTTTGTTTGTTTTTTGACTCATTAGGTAGCAATACTGTTAATAGGTTGAAATCTGGAAATCAGTCTGTGGATGGGGATATTGTGTTATGCAGATGCTTTCTGAGATGAAGGTAATAGAAGGTAAAAGTTTTGATTGTTTGTGAAATTTCAGATAAGTGGTGTCATTAAAACTCCTGGGGCCTAAACTAGTCCTCTGCTTTTTCAGTCTTGAAAGTGGTGGAATTCCATTAGTAAAGCAGCTACTGTAAATGGGTAGGAGTATCTTTACTCTGCAAGCAATTTTTTTTACATTCGGTATTAGGATTCTATAATTTACGTATCCATTCCATAAATCCATACTACAGTTCATCAAGATACTATTGAGATAATATTCATTCATCATCTGATACATGAAACTGTTGCTATTTCTGCATGTGTGTATATTGAGAACAATACTCCAAAATACTACAAAAGCAAGTAATGCAGTTTTGTATTATAAAACCTTTGTATGAAAGGTGTAAGTCTTTTAAAAAGTGCCTACACACTGTTTTAGAGCTCCTGCAGTGAATGCTGTATACCTGTATGCAGAATTGTGCATACACACATACAGTAAAATTGTTCTGTCAGTAAATTCTAGAGGTACACCATTGATTCATGTATGATTACTACTAACTTAATTAGATGAGGCTAAGCCCTAGTAAATTCATTAAAATAATTTTATCTTGTGTCTTGTATCAAAACAGTCCTATCAAGTGAAGCAGCCTGTAGCCTACCTGTTATGGCTGGTGTAAATGAGACCAGAATCAGGCCCATACTCTATATGTTACAGGACCATTACAACATATAATAGTGATGGATTGAGTTCTGATTTTAATGTATTTTAATTCTGAAATGAAATTCAACTATGACTTTCCTCATCATGAGGAAAATGAAACCCATTGTATCTGCTATCTTAGTATTCATTGTAGTGAAAAGTCAGAGGGCTGGTTTTTGCTTCGCAGTGGGTTTGTAAACTGACCTCATGACTTGTGCAGATGACACAGCTGAAGCGTGAGAACAAACCTGCTTTGATATCAGTATAATGATGCTGTCGTGTCCTCTTGGAAGACTCATCATCTCTGAAAGTCCTATAGCAATATTTCTTTCTTGTAGTATATAGCATGGCATCCTGTGGCTTTTAGCTCTTGTGTAAGCATAATCCAAGATTTTGCCAGAAAAAGCCTCGTGTTGCCTCTTTTGGGGACCCTGTGACTGACAGTCTTTGTCTGCAGTTTCTATATACAGAGAGTGTTTGGGGATTTGCTGCTCTGCCTCCCTGGCAGAATTGAAGATTGCAGCTCTCAAGGTCATTCCAGAGTCTGCTGTTTCATTTTGGCGTTTTATTTTATTTAGTGGTCTTAGATGTTTGTGAAAGCAATCTTTATGTGCTGAGAGTTTTTCTGAGTTTCATTACCTTGCAGGGTCTCAATTTCATTTCTTTGAACACTTGTGGTATTATACTATAAATCCTTACCTCATCCCTGATGGCAGCGGGGACAGTCAGGCCTCTGCATCACATGTCATATTACCTTACAGGGACATGAATCTGAGTAACCTAGATAGCAAGACATGCCTACATTGCACTGTGGAAAAGGCATGAAGCCTAAATGGGGTGAAAGATGTTCTCCCTGGTTCTCCCTAGCGCAAGGCCATGAGCTAGGACTGCTAACTGTTAGGAAAATAGAAATGCTGCCACAGGAAATGACAATCAAGTCCCATGGAGAAAGCTGGGAAATCTGTACTTGGGCCTAGTGTCTTTTGGTGTAGGGCAGTCTGATTCCTTGAACTGTACTAACTGATCTTGCCTGTTGTACGTGTACGTATAACTTTAGACCTGCTGCTAACAGGATCTTTTTACTTAGACACTTTTGGGTTCTGTTTGGAATATAGCACAATCTGCAGTGAAATTCAGACTTGGGGAAGCATCGTTGAATCCCACTCCGAGTAAGCTGGAGGGCTATGGTAGAAGTAGTGGTGCCTTTTCCTTTCTAGTTCTACGTCAAGAACGCTCATGTGGGATATGGAAAGCCAAGGTTCAGCCTCTTCTCTTTCCAAAAGGTGAGAAGCTTTTTTTCAAATCCAGTTTATGTGGGGGAAGAAGCCTAATTTGGATGAATACCAGTCTGTTAGGCGAAATGCATGATTCTGCTTTCTCTTCTGACAGTGATGTAAATCTAGTTCTTTATTGCCCTTATTTTTTCCATCAGAATCTCTAATGAAAATCCCATGTGAGTCTGTGGGTAATTAGGATGGCATTTATCAGCAGCCTTGGGGAGGAAAAAAGACCGTTTTCTATTTTGTATTTTGTCTACCCTACTTTTCAGGAAAACATCACTTACCAAACAGTGGTACATTTGTGTACTTAGTTACATTTTTTTTTCTTTATTTCCCCATAGTACAAACTCTAGAGACATATTCTCTGTAAAGATGTGGATTTGCATTCACTGCAAAACAGGAAATAGTCTGGGGAATGCAAACAATAGCAATATTGCAATAGCAATGAGACGTTGGATCAAAATTGGACATGGTTGGCTGGACTGGAAGAAACAGCTCTGCACACATAAACAGCCGGCTGTGGTTTCTAACAGGTGAGTATCTTTCAAAACAGGAAGCCCCTGTGTATAAGCAATGATTAGAGAAGTAATTCAAATTATTAGAGCTCATCCAACAATTTAGTCCTTGCTCCTGGTTTACAGTTGCATGCTTTTATCCCTCCTCACAAATCTGTCATTCTTTCTCCCAATAGCTCCTACCTAAACGGAGACTTCTGTCTGCTGAACTTACTGTGCAGTTGGCAAAACCACCGTGTTCCTCACCTTTCCCCTTCCTGGACAGAAATGAAGTCTTTTCAAGGAAAACCCCTTACCTGCTATTCTGGATGGTACAAACAGTTCTCCTCATAATCGTGCCAGAGTGGCTGAGCGGAGGCCTGTGACGGGGCATGTACCATGCTGTACAGTGAGTGAGTGATTGTCTTTTTTTTTGATGATTCAGAAGCAGCCTAAAGCCCTTCAGGCCGTTAGAGCTGATCCCAATATCTGGCACAAGCACAGAGGATTCTCATTCTTGAGGGCTAATTTTGGGGCATCTGTGACAATAACAAGCACCTTTGTTATTCAGAGACATGAAAATACAGCCCTTGAAGTGCCCTGTTGGACAAACCTGCACCAGCAGGTTGGTGATCCTCTGGAACTGTATGGACTTGAGCCCATCGCTGCATTAGGAATGTCTCCCGAACAGATCCCTGACTAATCCGTGTGCTGAGGCTGCTTGTGTCAGGAAATCAGGGTCTTTAATTTTAAGAATGAACTACAGCCTTATATGTTTCATTGTGGATAAAAGGAAACAAAGCATTTTTCTTCCTGGCAGGCCTCTAATTATTTTAATTGGAAAGGGAAGAGGCTGTTGCGAAGGATAACATAAACACCTGAGAGTGCACTTAAACACAAGGAGCGCTGAAAAGATGCCAACTCGCTCTCAAGTGTACATTTGTTGTTCTTTGAATAAAGGTTAGCCTTGAAATTTGCATAGCAAAAGGCTCAGAGTGAGTGCCAGCACCAGAGTGGAATACATTTAATTAAAGACAAAAGCAAAGGTAAATGATACTCATTTCTTTTTGCTTGATTAGCAGCCGCTTGGTTTGGGATTAGGTGAACGGAACAAGGTTGGTTGTTCAGCTCACGAGGGCATTGTGGGAGGGAGGGAGCAGAGGCTTTGGATACTCAAACTTAACAGCTGGATTTCCCCGACCTGCCATCTGGATTGTAATTCATATCTTGGAGATAGCTGCGCCCTCATGATAGCACTTCAAGAATAAAAAGGCATTTGCCAGAATGGCTCATATTCCCCCTAAAAATAGGGCTGGGTAGGAAGTCTTAAGGAAATTAATTCCTTAGGAATTAATTCCTGCAATTAAAGGGATTCCATTTTAAATTAAATGATGCTAGTAAAAACTTGCTTGAATATTAAGCCTAGATTTACTAGTGAGTGGTTTTGGTTTGCTGCCAGTCCCCACCCTATCCTCCCCACCTGAAATGTGCGTGCTTCATGTCCTCTTTCCCATTGCTATTGTCTTCATATCATTTCATATAAGAAAGTGTTCAGAAATTAACACTCGTAGGAGAGTGACGAGGGAGAAGATTGATAAAAGATCGTGTATATATTAATAAGAGCTAATAAAGATGTTGTAAAATTCCCATTGATTCTTGCTGATGGTCATCATTTAGCCGGGACTTAAAAATACAGGAAATTAACTTGCTTTTAAATATTAGCCTTTCAGGACCTAATATTTTTACACAAGTATGATCAAACTACAGACCTTGATAGAACCCTTCTGAAATTCAGCCTTACAGAATTTAGCTAGGAAAGTCATCATATTCCATTTTAAGGTTGTTTGATTAATTCTTTCTTCCCCAATGATTGAGCCATTTATACTTCTGAGTACTGCACTGCATCCTCAAGTGCACAGTACTGTTAGTCCCACAAAAAATCAGTGCTCTGTTACCTCAAATCCTATAATCAGTGAGGTCAGTACGCTAGAGTTTAAAATGACTTTAAAGGATGTGGAAGTCAGCATAAATATTTTTCCGGTCTTTAAGGGTAAATAAATATGCCTGTACAGATATCTTAGGAAATTTAACATTGCTTTAGCTCTGAGAGGTTCATCTTGACCAATTTCATGAGGAATTTTGACCCAGACCTCAGCAAATTTCAGAGCACTGTTGCAAAGCCTTTCGGGGTTAAACAGGGGTGGGTTTGACTGTTGTTTAGGTCAGGAATCTCTTATAGATTATATAAAATAGAAATCGAGATATGTTGATTTCTTGATTATTGATATTAAAATAGAGAAATGAAGGCTTGGTTAAGGCCTCTGCCAATTCCCAATGAACTAAATACTGTCATAACTCTACAACAGCTAACACTAGTCCAGAAGACTATGATCTCTGCCTGATTTCATGTCGCTTATCTCTGGCCTAAAAACATCTCCCAGCAATGCTCATGTAAAAGGTCTATTGTACTGTGGTCTTGTCCATCTTAAATATATTTGAACATGGCTTCATTATTTTTTTCCTGTGTTTAACAAATAGGTAAAACAAGACTAGTGCCCTATGAGAAATATGTCACCATAGCTTGGCAGGGGCTTGGCAGAGCTGCTATAAAGGGAATGAGTACGTAGCCTCACATTTTGTTTTTCTCCTGCAGAAAAATATGGAAAAAAATCCCTCTTTTACGCGAAGCTGAGAGAGAGAAAGAACAAGGTGATTCTTTGTGGATCTGCAAGGAGCTATTTGCAGCTTCTGACTTCACTGGTCAGAGTTTAAGGGCTGATTCACTGATGTAGATGAACTTCTGCTTGCATGTTCTTTAAGGGTGTGTGAACTACATTAATATTTGCACTTGCTTCAATCTCTAAGCACAAGAGAAAGCTTGCCGAGTTCAGCTGGACTGCACACTGTGCTCTTGTGATCTTGCAGTGCTGCCTGAGAAATTCCTGCAGGCCTAACACATTATTTGGAGATGCAAGTTCATAATGTTTTGTTTCAAAATGCATGGAAAAAATAGATAAAGAACAAACTTTACTTCAGGAAGGGAAAATTCTGATGTGAATTATAGATTAGCATGGATTAACCCATCAAATTTTGATATATAAAAATATACTGAGTGCCTATATTACTCTACTGATGTAAATCTTGCTATTGGGGCAAAAGACAGAGATCTCTCTTATCACTGTATTATGTGCCAGTGGTGCATAGAGTATTTCTCCAAGTATTTTTTTTTTAACTCATGATATCTGTTAGTAAAATTCCAGTAGCAACTTACCTATTAATCTTCATAGAAAAGTCTGATAATAGAGATAAATGCATAAATAGATGAATACACAGTGAAATTATGGACTTTTCCTTAATTTGGGGTGAGTCTATTGTCTATATGCATAAGAAATAGCTTTTCTATTTAAAAGATTTGTGTTGGTTTTTTTTTCTAATTTCCCATATTTTTAAAAATAGTGACCTTGTTTCTAAGTTTATTTTGCAGGTGGTTAATATTGCTACTAACTGTCAGAATGATGTGCCAGAAGTTCAAGCAGAGGCTGAGGTTTTTGGACATCAGCCATTGGGTGGGTCCCAAGTAATGCTGCAGAAATCATAAAAATGGAGTTTTTGCATGAACTCTGTGTCATACTCATCCTCTAATAGACAGATATATTGGGGATGCTTGGGGATATAATGCACAATTATTATATTGGAGAAAAAAAAAAGCCTTTTCTAGTGCCAAAGAGATTGTACCTTCTGTTTGCAAAGGGGAATTATAACAACTGTTTTCAATATTGGGTGTTTCTTTTTGTACAGAATCTCTTACTTATTAAAACATACAGCTTCATCATATTTGAGTATATTAGGGAAAAACTGTTTCTGATAATTCTTGACCTGTGTAAACTACAAGGACTCTTTGCTAAAGGTCTGTTACTGCATGTCTGGCGAATGACTGAAGGTGATTTCTTTTCTGCTCTGTTCTGCTCCAACTAATTGTTTTCATAGAGCCCATCACTATGGTAGATGAATGTCCATCGCTTTTAAATTTGTAGTGTGGATATAGAAGTGGTAAAAAGTAAAATTGAAACRCAGAAGCTTCAATGAGGTATTTTTGGGAGGTGACAAATTGGATCTTATGTTTATAAATTGAATCAGATGTGAATCAGCAGCATAGACTACCATTATTTTATTCTATTAGCACTTTTAGATCTGCAGCTGAGATAGTACCAGAGGGGTGTATGTGTGTTGGATGAGAATGTTTCTGCACTCAATGAAAATACAGGCTAACGGAGGAATACGAGAGGAAATGGAGATGTAGAAACTACTTCTGGATAGCAAAAAACACAGATAATGAAATTCAATATGTTCTTTTTCTCTCGTTAAGGTGTGAACATCTTTCAAAAAATTTTGCACATAAAATATATCTGTATGGATGATATGCTTATAGTTTAGAGAAGATAAATGGTAAACCACTAAGGAAATGGATTTTTCTTAAAGTAATTATGTTGTAAGTAAACCCTATTTCATTGCAAGTCTAGATTTATCTAGATAAATCTAGGTATGTCTAGGGTGTAACTCTTAAACTGATACCAATTTTCTTAATTTTCTGATGTCCTTGTGGAAACACAGAGTGAATACCTGTGAGTATCACAGAGCGATACCATGTAGAGACCTGGCCTAACTGCTTGTCTGTGGGACCTTGCAGAGGAAATCAATTTGCCTGACCTAAGTAAGGAAAAGTAAAGGATCTATTTAGGTGAGTCAATAGAAGTAGCATAAAAAAAAGTACATCTTTACATCATTATGTTTTTAGTAATGATGTATCACGCTTAGATTTCCTTTTAATATTATCAAAAAAAAAAAAAAAAGGAGGAATGTGACACCTGGGACCTCATTATCCAGAAATTGAGAGGATCTAAACCACAATTACTTGATTAGTTTCTATCTTTATTTTGTAATAAACTTGTAGTCTTGGGACCTACTGCAAAGGTTACTGAACTCAAAAGAATCGCACTGAATTTGGAGCAAGCCCATCAACATTGCATTAACGCTCTCTGTTCTTTTTTCCCACGTCCTTAGAAATTGTCATTTCGATACGGCTCCGAACTGTTTGCTTCACATCCACAAATTGAAATTTGTCAGCAGAATTTGTAGAGCACTTTTAAGGATCAGGYCCTAGATCAGTATGTGTCGAGCAGCCTCTCACTGCAAGCAGTTCTGTATGGCAGGCTTGCTCTGCAGCTGTATGCTGTTTTCTGACAGTAGAATCACGGCACAGCTTTCCATGGTGGGATTTTTCCCTCTTTTCCCCCACTTTTATATTTTCTTCTTTTTTGTAGATGACTTAATTCATCCTTTAAAAAAGGTAGGAATGATTACAATGGGGTTCAGGCCAAATCATCTTGAAACAGTTGAAATGTTTTCAGTGACAGCAGGAATAAGTTAAAATGAACAATTTCATTTTCCCATACATATCTGTGTAATCTGTCACATGGTGCCTAATACAGCTTGAATGAAAAAAGCTGCAGTTTTTTGCATCCATGGTGAATTAATTTTATTTCTGTATATGTATGAATCCATAATGACAAATGAGTGGATATATATTTAAAATAGATAATATCGCTCCATTTGTACACTCCTTATTTAGAGAACTCATTATGGTGTGGTGCAGTGTTTGCCTATAGCCATAATTGTGACCCCCTGGGAATGTCTTCATCTTGGTGGCAATCATATATATTAATGATATATTGGAAGGTATGATATGCCTGTGTTTTACCCATTCACACCTTTGTATATGTGAAACTCCAGCAACTTTTTTTTTTTTTTTTTTTTTTTTTTTTACTTAGGCCCAGTTTTTCAGAGAAAATAAAGCTTTTGCTGATTATGTCTGTCACACTGACTCCTTTGCTGTTGGTATTTCTGGCTATATCAAGAGTGTCCATCAAACTTAAACAGCACGTATAATGGCAAATAAAATTCTGGAAATCTGCCAGAATACCCTAAAAAAATCCATCTTTTCAAGTTTAGTTTCTGTAAAGGAGAATTATATAAAACTAGGTGGAGGACAAACAGCTCAAGAGCTTGTAAGACAAATGACTTCTGATGGTGACATGTGTGATGCTGTGTGCTCAAGGATGTGCTTTACTTCATGTCTATCACAATTCGACTGATTTGCTGGGGTTTGTTGTTAAAGCAGGATAACAGACCATCATAAGACTTTGCTGGAGAAAAGACCACCCTTCAGCTGTATCGTAATGTGGTAAGCTGTTTAACTTTTCGTTTTGTCAGACAGGGTGACTACTCTCATTTGTATAAGGGCTCTTTAAATTGAGCCTAGGACACATTTATATTCCACTTATTATTATTCTTCAGARTATATTAAGGGCCTTACTAAAAATGAAAATCCAAACCATGTAAGTTTTAAGTATCTCTTTTATTAGAATCATTTCAAGTCTCCATGGTTTCAAATACAAAAGAGCTTGTGCTAAAAAAGAAAAAAAAAAAAAAAGAAAGAGATATTTGACACATTGATTCTTTTGGAGGAATCATGAAATTCATGATTCTGGCATCCAGAGATACCAGAATACTGAGAGGTGTGTATACGTCTATTAAACCGTCATGAAAAGGGTTAGTGACTATCCCCAATAACTTCTATAAAAACTGGTTCTCCACTCCAAACTTCACTAGAAATATAGATCTGAAGCTAAACTCAGAACGTCTTCTGGGGTTTATTCTCTAGTAAAATGAATGGGCTGCAAAGTGCATTGGGTGGGAGAAGATTTATCAGCTGATAAGAACATGAAGAAAGTTAACTCAGAGAGTTATGGATAATTTAAAATGGGACAAAAACTCAGGATGGAAGATTAGGTCATTAGAGGAGATCATTAGAGGAGAGCAGGAGGAGTATTAGATCTTGGCAAAAGTTAGTGGTTGGAAGTAGATTAAATAGCCTAAACAAATCAGGTACTTTTCTATTCCTGGAGGAAAAACAGTAGGAGAGAGAGAGACTTTAGTGCAACTGCTTTCACACTGAATGAGGACTTGCTTTTGCAGAGTCCAAAACTGGACATAAAATTCCTTTGGGAGGATAGAGCATTTAGAAAAGGTGGTTTCAGCGCTTTGTTCTTACATGCCTCGTAGAATCTGGTAAAAAGCCTTTGAAGTTCTCTAGCTCTCCTATAGCGAGGGCAACAAAAATTGATCTAGTGCATTCTAGCAGCCCTTGTGGGTGAGCTGCTTTTTAGTTACGTTTACCTTCCTTGTCCTCTTTCTGGAGRACAGAACCTACCTGGACTCTGCTGCTATTCTAAAATATATATTTTTTCTCTCCTTCTAGAAAAATGTGCAGTTTTGTGCAATCCAGAATAAATGCCAAAATGCGGCTGTGGTAAACAGTATTTCTCATCAGATAATCTCCTTTCCRTCAGATATATAATGCATTGGAAGATATAACGCATGGTTTGCTATATCTGGTCTCTACTATGGCATACTGGTGTCCTTCCTCTGTTGTTTCATTAGTGGAATGAAGAAAGCCTCTCCTTTTCTGCAGATTTGTGCCAGGGCAAGAGTTGGCAACTACAGTGCTTGAGTAGAGCCTAAGCTTCGTATTCACAGTGTAAAGCAGTAATCCAGGTTCTACAGCAATCACAGACAAATGGTAAAGACAAAGAAAGGGGTGGCTCTATGGGCTGGCTAGAGGAACACTGACTACAGAAACAGCAAGGATGGTTTTGTTAAAAATGCTAGTTGCAGGAGAGCTGCTGCCGGGCTCACTGCTGCCATTCTGGAGAGAGATGGAGGCTGAAGCTGGAGAGCTAGAGGTTGCACTTTCTGCTTCCCATGGTGGCTCTCGGGAACCATTTGCAGTATAACTAGTAGGAGGGCTAATAAGAACTAGGAATCCTTATTCCTTTGCTTTTATCCCACTTCCTATTTCTTGCACTTTAAGGGCGTCTCTGCTCCACCTTAGGGAGCAAATCCATTTTTTTTTGTCATGGGAAGTATCTGTTGTTGCTATAAATAAAGCCAAGTTAAGCCTTCTTATCTGAGGATCTACAGATGTCCTGCAAATACTGATTAAGACTCCTAACAGCCCTGCAAAGTAAGTAACTACTTGTTTTACAGGTGGAGAAAATAAGGCTCAAGGAGATTAATGGCCTGATTTTTTTTAGCAGGACTGGGATAGGTGCCTGGCATTGCTRAAAATCTGTCAGTAAGTGATTGGTTCAAGGCCACACAGCAAGTAGGTGGCAGTGGGGAGAAGAAATTCTATTCTGACTCTTGGTCTGTTGAGCAAACCACTAGATGACACTTAAAAAGCCCTTTTGGGGAGATGAAAAATGCTATATAATTATTGTTTCCAGTATAAATATTTTCCTCTTTAAGTAAAGCTTTTCTTTTTTATTACCACAGACTTTATTAAGCCCATGTGATTGTCTTTTGTTTAAGCTGTTGCAATGTGGATCATTGAAACCATGTAGAACATAGAGCTCTGTATGTTAAGCATATGTAATCAAAATACATTATCCACCATAGTGAAATATTTCCTTGTAAAAATATTGTCCCTCTAACGCACATACAGAGAAATGTAAAAATACCTACCCAGACATTAATAACTTCCAGAAATGAAAACTCTTTTTGTTACTTACATTAGTGCAGATGGACTTTGGAAAGTGTCATGCCCAATTTTAATCTTAGTGTCTAACATGTACCCGTATTGCCCTTTTTGTAGTTTATGCCAATATTTGGTGCTATATTTGTACCTGTGGATTTTTGTTACTGGACAAGGCATATAGCAGGATCGGGAAGTGGTGGAGAACAAATGCGGATGGAAGAAAAGCAGTGCAGCAGGTAAAGCCTRTAATAATCCATATATGAAACAGAAAATAAGAGGTAACACCTAAAGATACAAAGGCTAAAATCAAATGGACAAGAAACCTTTAACTTCTCATCCTAAAGTAATACCTTCAGTATATTTTCTGTGGCTATTAAGAGATTGGCAAGGTGATTCTGCAAGCGCCAGGACAAAGAAGAAATACAAGAGGGTGGACTACAGTCATAATCATAATTTCAGCAGTTGATTTGACATATATAAACCTCTTGGCTGTTAGAAAACCAAGGATTTATATTGCTGTTTAGACAAATGACAAATTTCAGTAGCTGAAGATCACCCTACCAGGAGAGTAGGGTGTTGCCTGAAATGCTACACGTCACTGGATCAACTCCCTTCATTTTGTCCCTTGTCCCCAAAAAACTTAAAGATTATAAGTGGAGAAAGTTAATCCAGCAGTAGTTTTATTAATATCAGATGCTGGCTTAGGTCCAGGCAACTGAATCCCCAAAAGAAAAAGATATAGTGATAAAAGAAGAAAACAGATGTGTCAGAGTTGCCTACAGAAGCCARTAATTTACTCTTTTCCTATAAACATGGGGCAGTGTCAGGAGAAACAGATTCTGTATGAAGCAGTAAACATAAACAACAGTAACAAATGGTTTCAGGGCAGCTTTGTTGAATTGCAGTCACACCTGCAGGTGCCTCATTGCCAAGCGTGGATCATACTTACAACATTATTTTCATTTGATGAAAAGGTCTGTGAAATAGCTATAAACTACATCCCACTGTGTACCCCCAATGCATGGTTTTAGTCATATAATGGCCCTTTGGAGAAGAGATGAAGCAAGGTATATAATTCTTAAATGACAAAATGTTGTGTCCCTGGTCAGGTGTTTGTCCGTATTCAGGAGAGGCTCTGAAAGGTGGTTAAAGTTCGTTCTCTCTCTCTTTCTTTTTTCCTTATTTTATTTCCTCTCTCCCAAACTGAACAGTTTTCTGATTAACTTTACAGACTTCCAATTAATCAGTTAATAATTTCTTTTGATTGATTCTGTACACTTGGTAACATGCAATGGGAGAACATTATTTGTTTTAAATATGGTACAGGAAAATTCAAGAAGAAAGACAGCAAGGTAAAGGAAGAGACTGTATAAAGGATGATTTCAATCAGAGCTGTGTGAAAACTATCCCTTTGACCTCTGCTTACTGCAGAGTATAATTTTAAGAATTGCCTCACAGCTTGTCTGTTGTGTAGCATGCAAGAAACAGCAACCATTCAGTAAAGAAGGCAGCAATCCCTTCGGTAATTTAAATAGAAATTTACCTGAAATTCAGGATGTGTTCACAATGAGTTTTTTAAAGAAACAATACTCTCAATATAGGCAAAATCATCCGTATCATTACACTATTCATGTAGGCAAATTTTTCAAGTGAAGAATACAATTCAAAGTGTACAAGTACTGCATATACCTTACACTTTGAAATATTTCTACCTCCTTTTAAAGAAGCAAAAAAAAGCCAAATCTTTCTCTTTTCACTCTCTGTCATTCTATGATCTGATAAATTTATGCTTTGAATATCTTATTTCATACTTGTATAGTCTTATAATTTAGTTTTGTTTCCTGCTTCTGAGGATGTGATGATTTAGGACTTGCCATCTGTGTGACACTTCTACATGTATGTGACTTTTTTTTTGCCTAAAATCCACATTATTACTTGTTTGCCATTTTTGAGAGCAGTAGACACCTTTGCTTTAACATATCAGTCCTGGTTTGAGTACAAAAAATTATTTTAATAACTTCTTGTGCAAAACTGAAAGTCACCAGAATTAAAACATTCTTTTAGAGAAAATTCACTGTGATCACATATCAGTTTTTACCTACTTAAAATCAAGTTTTCTTAGCATTCCTATTTGGTTGTATTATGTCAGCTATGAGAACTATCTTGCATATTTTCTTAATCCAGTTTGTCTTTAAAAATAGCAGAAAATGCTGATATACTCAGGAGCAGAAAAAAAAGAGACTTCTTTCTACTGCAGGCAGTGGGTTTCTAGCTCAGTCCTTTTCACTGTAAAGTATGTGAATTTTGTTAGTCTACTAATATGCATATTGAGTAGCATCTGAAGTGTCTCTATGTATTTATCTTGATTGTCTCTTTTTCCTTTTTTTTCCTTTAAGGTCTGTGCAGTCAAGCTTCCATTATATTGTGTAATTGGGACTAGAAAAAAATAGATAGTGAGAAAGCCTGAATGAAAGACATGCTAGGAGGCTCTCGAGAGTGCACTTCAGTTACCTATATAACCCTCCCTKGAATAAAGAATTCTTAAATCCAGCCCAGACTCTCCTGCACCTAGTTCAGCTCCTGGAGGGCCACTAGAGTTCCTACTTTTCATTTTCTTTCCAGTAGTTCAGTTCATAAGAATGCTCGTAAATGCAGATGCCACTGCAGATGGATCAGGCATTATATTCTCTGAGCGACTCCAGTAATTTTTGGTATAATTATGTGTTTCTATACTCTGGTTACCAATATTCTGACTTCCAGGAATGTGGTATAGGTTGGCCTTAGACAGAGCTACTGTGTCTGTGCTGGCACTTTTGACTTAAGGTGACCTATGTGGAAGAACTACGTTCAGGTGACCCTGTTTAGCTTGAGAATCTTAGTTGGAACTGAGCTGGCTCTGTGTAACAACATGTATCCGGGGCTAACATACAAATGGGTCAACTGTCCGCTGATGCCCAAGTTGACTGAGCTGGTGGAAGATGCTAAGACAGAAAGCTGTAAAAYGTCTTTTAACATGTCATGCTGAAATGTGGTGAGCTGTAATTCATGTTTTTTTCATAACCAAGGCCTTGAACTTGACTTGACTCATCAAATGCTTTGAAAACTTTAACTGTGGACAGGTTACGTGCTGAGAAAGATGAATTTGTGTGGTGTCACAGCTCCTAAATACATTTCTGTTATAAAGTTTTATTACTGAATCAAAGTGTGGAAGGGTAGCAAGAATTTGAGGTTTTGACCTGGGGAAGAGCAAGTGATCAGGAGAGAAGGGTTGGTTTTCAGAGACTGAAGTTCARTTTTGAACTTTTGGGTTTGTTTGGAATCCCATCTTTTTCAATCTTGGACAGAATTCACTGGAGAACCAAAGAAGAGAAGGACAGTTATTTTCAGATGAGCAACAGTCTTAACAACTCCAGAAGTTTCTTGGTTATAATGATTTTTGGCACCAACCCAAGAAGTTTTTTATATCCACTCAGATGCCTGTGTTGAGTCTAGCTCTTGTTTTCCTTTGTGTCAAGGGCACGTACCTCATCTTTGTCAAGAGTGCTTTGAAATGCACTTTTCCACACTTTCTGGGAAGTRATTTTGTTGAGCTGCTGCTGCTGTCCACTGGTAGCCTGGACCAGTTTCTTGTTGAATTTTGCATTTAGATTTGTAACTAGTGTGGAATTTGAGGTTTTTAAAAATTAATTTAAGGTTTAAAAGTATTATTAAACACAAATGGAAGTGATCCTTGTTTAATTCCATCATTTTATGTCCATCGGGTGCAGTAGAACTGTACCTTTCACTCTGGGCAGCTGTGACAAAAAGGTGCGTTAAACTAGATATTCCCACTGGACCCTATCAATGTCTATATATATTACATTCACGCTAGCTTAACTGCTTCAGGCAGAGGTGTTGTTAAGTGAAATAATTACTGTGCTGCCAAAAGTAAGTTCAAAAGATAGATATAAATGTTAGATGATCTGGAGAGTTACCTCCAGACTTGGATAGTAACCTAATATAYTAGGGTTAGGTTGGGATTTACCTAAGCAAAATTTAAAGAATGACAAAGAGGCTACAATCTGATGCGAGTCATGTTGCTTATATTTAGGCATATTGTATAATGATGTGTAGTGATACACCTTAAAGATATTTGGATTTCATGCAGAGAATATTAGTAGTAGAGCTGGAAAGATAATCAATTTTTTTCTTGTGTTTTTCATTTCCCTATTGCTCACAGAGGAATAAAAATGAGRGGGAAAAGAAGGCAAATCAAAAAAGAATTCTCCTTGCAGATAGCCTAYAAATCCATTCGTGCTCTTTCCTAAGTAGAATGACTGCATTATTCTGTCTTTCCAAGGAATTCTTCTGATCTTAGCTTTTGAGTTAAAGTTTATATAGTGCAACTTCTATGCAAGCAATATTTCCTATTGATCTTCTAATGATCCTATTAGTTTCTTTCATTCCCTTAATAGAAATTTTAGCAGTAATAAAAGATAGAATCAGGCAGTAATTAGAACTGTGATTAGTTTCTTTACCAAAGCAAAAACCCGATAAAATGTAAATTAAAATAATGGAGCTGTGTCTAGCTATCTTGAATTATATTAGAACATTCACTTTCTCTCCCTTCTGAGGATTAGTATAGGCTTTAAAAAGCAAATGCTTTTAKTATGCAAATTCAAATCACAGTGCAATAAACGTTTTATTTTGCAAATTGCTCTTCCTCCCCAAACATTACAAAAAAACTGAATGACTGCATGACAGGACATAGATGTTTGTGCTCTCAGGTCTTGATCCCACAAACATTTATGTCAATAAACCTTGTTAATTAATGTTGTCATATGGGTTTCTGTGGCACCAGTCATGTGTAGAACTGAATATGATGCAAGGATATGGATTTGCACAGTCAAACTCTTTTTTTTTTTTTTTTTTTTTTTTAGTGGACTAATTATGACAGTAGTAGTCATGAGTAGTAGTAGGAGGAGACATCTAGCACCCCTGTAAGATTTCATGATGATCATTCATGATCATGAGGTCATGAACAGGGGAATTTTTAATAGTGGGCTTCACAGCCCATCTTTGACAGAACTCTCCAGAGGAAATGGAGAGTTAGCTGAGCAGTTTTTCAGGGTATAGCTGGTCCATAGATCCCTCAGCAACTGTTGCTAGTCACCATTTCCTCACTCTTTTATGAGAGTAACTGTCTATTAGAAGCAACTGGCCAGGGCAAGGCTTCACAGTGTTAGATACTGATCAAATTCAAACACAGCTTCTCAAGTSAGTTCCCTCTTGGTGCAGAACAGTGGTGCAGTGCTGCAAAACAGTGCCCCAGTGTCTGCARTTGGGAGGATCAGGTGCCAAGCGGGAGCAGTGCAGAGCCAGGTGTGGGTGATGTCCCCCAGCTATGGCACAGGGCATGGTCTTTGCTCTAAGGATCCATGAGACACAGATGTAATTAGCTGTCTGTTTCTGGCACCTGGGAGACCCCAGCACTGGAAACATTCCAGGGCACTGTACTGGAAAATGAGGCAAGCTGTCAGGAAGTGAGACAGGAGCTAATTTACGTGCATCTCAGTTTGCAAAATAATCCTGAAGCTTCCAAAATGGTTCCACCACCTCACTCACAAGGTAAAGAAAAAGAGGTAGACTTGCTAAAATGCAACATATGGGGAAAAAAAAGGGAGTGAGATATTTGGTGAAACTTCTCTCTTTTTTTTTTTTTTTT
>NW_020455477.1:1549084-1584835 GCF_003342845.1 Nothoprocta perdicaria
CCTCATTTGCTGGAAAGCCATACTTCTACTGCATGCCTGGACTGTAATCTTTGTGCTACAAGCAGAGTATCCTGGTCTGTGCTTACAGAGAACAGAACAGTCACATACTCAGGTGAGGGTATACAGTCAGTCCCCATTAGCTCCTTGTTTCTCTAGTCAATGGAAATGTCAGCATTATCATAACTTGATAGCACTGTTTGCCAGGCAGGTTGTTGGATTTCTGCCTGCCTTCATCAATTGCATAATCTCCTCAGCTAAGCATTTTACAGCATCGTGGTGCTCTAACATCTCTTCTTAATATGATTTTTTTTTTGCAATATCTGCCCACAGTATCTTTTCCACACGCATGTAAGTGTCGGTCTCAATTGCTTTAAGCAGAAGGTCTCACATTTTGCCCTTGGCTAGGTTGCATGCTGCTGCTGCTCTGACCTTTTTTTTTTTTCCTTTTTTTTTTGTGTAAGAGGATGTCACAGTACAGAATATCCTGGAAGGCAGCGCTGAAGTACTCCCCTTGATCTAAGGGTATGTACAGGGGTATATAAAAATACCATGTTATTGATAACTGAAGGGAACTGGAAGCTGTTCCTTTCCTAAACACGTGAATTCTTGTACAACGCATAGATGAGCAATTTGGCTAAGGCCTATTTTTTTTTGTTGTTGTTCTTTTTTCTTTTTTATTTTTTTTTTTTGTCTTCAGAACTAGGTGAAGAAAAACAGGTCCTGTGGTCTGGCTGTACTTTCATTAAAGCCTTTTAACTTCTGCTAGATTTGCTACTGTTTGGATGGGAGGTAACAGGGGAGCTGGGGGTTAGTTTGAACTAATTAGTTTCCTTGCACTCCCAGGCCCTCAGCCAGATTCCTGTAAGTTTGAGCATAAAGTTTTATGGCATATGTTTTGCTCTTTATGGGAAGAAAAGCCGTGGGGAGCTGCACTTCAAAGAGTCAGGGTCCCCTCTATGCCCTTTGAACTACCCTGGTAAACCTTCCGACAGGTTATTCGGTGTGACCACTGCTTAAGAGCTCTTCTCAAATCACTGTCGCTCTGGCTCTTCAAGGAAGTGGTAGCTCTTTGAATGAGGGAAAATAAGATCTTATTAGAAACTGTGAATTCCTCAGGGTATGTGTGAGCAAGATGCAGTTCATTGCTCCAAGCAGAGTGCTGCTCATTACTCAAGTGCTCTTGGTGTCTGTGCTCCTCAGTGGGAGTCGTGATGAGGACTGTGTCTACCTTCCCTCCTCAGCCAAAATGCTGATGGAAGTTGGAAGGAATGCGGACACAGGCTGGGTATCCCAGCAGGGAAAGACTCCTGGGATTGACCATAGCTCAAAGTGAGTCTTTAGGAWGGCATTGCATCGCTATATTGGTATATGTACATTCTGATAAATATATACTTTGGATAACACACAATTGTGTACACACACCTTCATTTGCGTACCTGTATTCCTTTGTATATTATCCCCCTGTATGCRTAATATAATTGACAAGCCTAACACCTGCGTTTGACTAGAAGTCATTCACTGATGGGGAAAAATGTCCTCTTGATTTTTCCCCATAAGGGTGTTGTGGGGAGAAAATGTGAAAAGCAAACCTTTGTGTAATGTCCAACATGAATCTGTTAGGCCCTGCATTAAGAAACGTAATGATACTGTTTGTTTCCCCATGAAAAATACCAAGTCATGAAAAATACCAAACTGTGTAGCAAGGCCAAGCCACTGTGTACAGATGCTATGTAGATGTCAGCAGGACTCTGCAAGCACAGGGCTCTCGCTGGAGAWGCATTAACTTATGCTGCGCTGCAGCCGGCAGCATAAAGCCTTGTAAAAGCCAGATCTGAGATGGTATTTTTCAGAAGTTCATRTAAGAAGCTCCTACATGAACTAGGAATGGACAGCCTACTAACGCTAATGGGATTTATAAGTTGGATTCATTTATTTGCTTCTAAAGRTACTAGTTGAAAATTAATTAAAGGAGAACTGTTAATTCTGGCAACTTTAAAAGTCCTACACAATCTTATGTGCTTAGTAAACTGAAGGTAAAGGTAGTTGGTTTCAAAGTCCCATTCCTATCTGTGTGAAGAAGGTCATGTCATTGCTAACAGAGTAATGAATTAAACACTGCCTATTAAAATGTGGTCTTTAACTCAACCACTTCAGACAATCTGCTTTTGAAATGTGAGCTAGGAAATGTTCAGGAGAATTATTCTTCTCTGTTGGTGATATATTTTTACATAAGTTCACTGGACCATTTTTGTTTTGTCTTCATACGACCTATCAGGGAAAAGCTGTCTTCAGCCAAATGTAGATGTGCTGCTTTGACTTCATTTCCTGTCAGGRGTTTCCTCTTTGATGTGGATATTTTGCCCAGGGATTAGATGTGTGAGCTTGTAAAATAYGTGAAAAATGACCAAAGGGAGGCATACCAAGCAAAAGAAATAAAATTAAAGAAGTCATAAAATATATTTTAATATGCCTTTTCCAGAACCTCATCTGCGGAATGTAGCCCTCTTGATATTCATAAATTATTTCAGTGTAGAGTCGTTATGTGCGTAACAGAGATGTACTTCTTCCAATCTAGGCTGTTTCTTAACTTAAAGTTGGTGAGTTTATGCCAATCAGAAATGTTGATTTTGATGTACTGGGTCACAGGAGTAATTTTCCTGGTGATTGTTTATATCTGTCAGAAGCTTGTACTGTTTCAGCAGCAACCTATTTTTGTTTTCACTGGTTTTTCAAGGGATATTTTCAGTCACCTAAACATTCTGCATCAGTTTATCTTTGGCTAAATGCACAGAGACTGATTTGGGAGCATGTCCCAAAAGGCATAATCCATGGCAAATCCATGGCATAATCCATGGATTCTCTTGCCTTTAGGGAGAGAGGAAAGAGTAGTGAAGTAGCTAAAGTATCTGGAGAATTTYCGTAGTCCTCTCTGGTACAGACTTTGGCAGTTGACTATAATGAATGCAAGACTGAAGCCAAAAGGTCTGACCAGTGTGATCAGCTTCTTAACACCAAGTATCTCTGTTTCCTGGCATTCCAGGAACTGCAATATAGATGGTGACAAATTCAGGTACTGAACAGAGGAAGGGCCTTTAATTTGAGACCTAAATATGATGCAATTAGGAATCTTTTTGAGGAGATAAAGGAAAGAAGGAATCATTAAGCTTCTTTGAACTGTTTGTTCCACAAATGGCAACTTCTTTTTTTCACTCGCCCGTACATTTCTGTTCATGCAAGAATGTCAGTTATTCAATTCCCTTTGATCCCAAAGGATTTTYTGATGGATTATCTCATATCATAGAATGACACTTAATAATGCATCATGATATAATGTGATGTGTGCCAAATTTATTAAAATATAAAATAGCATCATGTGATGTTTCAAAGGTTTTGATGTGACTTTTCTTGACCTGGTATGACAAGAATTTTCATTAAGCAGTTAAATAAGCAATTTCTTGTAAAAGCTGTGTTGCTATGAGCATTTTGCAGGTCCTGAAAGTGATGACCAGGATTCCAAACTCTCTTAAGAATATGAACTGTTTCCTTGTCTGCTGATTTTGCCAATGTGATCTTACCCATCATGTTGCTTACACTGATAAATGTAGTGCAGCACTGAGATATATGATGATCTTATAAAGYAGCAAATCTGCAAAGAACATCCAAAAATTCTGTGGTGATTTTTTCCCCTCAGTTTTTCAATGAGTGTTCTCAGATAATTGGATTTTCATCGTCTTATTCTAGGGTGTTCAGGGAGAATGCGTGGTGAAATTCAACACCAGAAAGAGGTGTTGAAATTATTCCCTTACCAGCACACTGTAATTTCACAGGACTGCCAATTACTACTACAGGCAAAAAATTTAGTTTGTCAACTTGTAATTGATAATTGATCTTAGAGGCTGTTTAATGTTTAACATGAATGATAGATTTTGCCACCCATATTGTTATAATGAACAGTGTGCGAGCTGATAAAGTGCTGTCTCAGTTGTATYCCAGGCACTTGTAAAAGGATCTGCTCCAAAGTGCAGCTCAGCATTGTGCTTTCACCACTGAATATATTGACACAAGAAAGTACTGGAGTTAGCAATCAATGTTGTATGTATTAGCACATAATAGCTGGAATCTTGTGTCTGTCAAACTTCCAAAAGTTGGTAGAAACGGGATTTGTAGAGCAGTATTTCTCTTTTCCTGACCATGTTGGGAGTAGAACCTGAGGGTCAAATGACAATGACGCTCTGGACTTTGCTGACCAGAGTCTATAATAGCTTATCTACTGCTAGGTTTCAGGCTCTTGCATTTCTTGTGATGGAGAAACCACAGTAATAAGCTTTTTGGAGGTTCAGTGCTGTACTAAAAGACCTATGCTGAATCAAGAAGAATGAAATATGTCTTGTCTTGTCAAGTATGGAAAGCCTCAAGCTTTCCTATGGAATTTGTAGAGAAGGCAGCTTTCTGTGTGGCATCATGGCTCCCTTTTGTTGTTGTTAAGAAATCCAGGCATGGATAGATCTAATAATAAGGGGGGGAAAAAGCTCCTTTTTTTTTCCTCTTTTTTTTTTTTTTTTTTTTTTCTTTTTTTTTTTTTTTTTTTAACTTTTTCAGTAGCAGTCAGATGGCAGTCTACTTCTACCTCTTGTAGAGAGCATCACACAAGTACCATCACATTGTAAGCAAAAGCACTGCTTGTTTTATGTAACATGCTGCTCAATAATCATTCAGAACCAGAATCCCTAATCACTGATGTGTAACAGGAAATAAAAAAGTTCCATCTGTCTCTTGTAAGATCTTAAGACAGTTTTCTTCTCAAAGTCAAGCATCTTCATTCATGCTTGGATAGCTAAACAATCTTGCTCTCAAGAGGATTTGAACATCTACTGCTTTCCTTAAAATCAGTGGGAATTCAGCATTTCTAAAAATTGGACAAACTTATTTATTTACTTAGCTTGGGATTTAAATATCTAACTTCAAATGTTTTGCTCTTTATGGGAATTGGAAAATTTGGAAATTGTAGTAGTTGTTTTCCTTCAATATTTAAGTATTCAACAGAAAATTGTTCTCTCTGCTAAGATCCCTGTAGTTTGCAAGTGAGAATTACGGTATTTGAACTCAAAGCCTTCAGCTTCACCAGTGATTGTCAGCTTAAGAAATCTATCTTGTCTTCAGTGGAACTTAAGTGTAGGCTTAGCTTTAAGCCTGTGCTGAAGTGTTTTGTTCAACAGGGATGTAATATCAAATCCAGGTCTTACAGTGGCAGATAGAGTCCTAAAGCTTCATTTCTCTGGTCTGCTGACCTGTTTTCTGCACCACCCTAGATGTTATTGCCTCTTTAGTGCATCTGATCTAGTGCTTTTATTTTCTTCTACACCGTCATACGTTAGCATTCTGAAATCGTRTTGAAAACCACTTAAGTTGGAATTGCTTCAATATTACACATTCTTTGGGTAAAACCATCTCCAGGCATAGTATCTCAGAGATGTCTTATTGGCCAACAGGCAGTTGTTAAAAACTCTGGGTTTACCTTGGGTATTTTAGAAATCCATGTTGGTTTTAGCAGYCTTGCAGATAGATAAATAGATTGTTGTTAGGAAACAAACTTGCACTAAGGATGATCCACCAACAATTTGCTTTCASTCAGTTTTTTACAAACGTGGTATTTTTATACAAACAAATTTGAAYGAATTTCATGCAGGCAATTCTGAACCAATAGATAATTTGAAAAATTTGCTTTAGCAACTCTTTGAATAGTGCATTCTTTTTAGTGTGATTGGTCACAGTGCACMTCAAGGTCTGTTTTCAGCTTTGTAAAAGTAGGGTAAACACTTCTCGGTATGTATTACTGAGAGTTTACACTGGAGGATGAATGTATGTGGAAATAATAGGTTGAATGATCATTGTTTAAGAAATGCATTTTGAAATCCCAAATGTTAAAGTATACTAATGCTGTTCCTGTCAAAACAGGTTATCTGAATAGACATATAAATTTCCAAATCTCAGTGAACCAAGCAACTTAGGGAATTACTATTTTAGGAACTGATTTATGAATTTCTACAAAATTTCTGATCTTATGTACACAGGGGAGGGCTGATGGAATGTATGGTTCAGTACAGACACAATTCTCTAAAGACTTGTTTCCATTTGTTATATCTTCTGAGGCTTTCCTTCCTTTTTTTCCCCCCCCCTTTCCCATGAAACATAGACTCTGACAAAGAATCATGGTTGTATTTCAGGTTGTATTTCAGGATATCAGTTTTTTCATCCCCACTTGAATACTGCAACAGTTACTTTGGCATGATAAAGGAAAATTCCCCCTGCATTTAGGGATATTTTTCTCTAAAGTATTCTCACTTGAACAGCTATGCAAAGGATCATTGACTACTTGAACTATCTCTGGCCTATCTCTTCATGTCATACTTTATTTGGAAGCTATGATGTTGTAAAGTAGACTATTACCAATCATATAGTAGATAGCCCTAAATGAGCCATACCAAGGAACTGTACCAATCCAGCACCACACTATGTACCTGGCTGCTGTAAGAGCTCAACGGCCATTGAGCTAGAGAAAATGAGGCTGCAAGAACAATTCTCTCAGTCATTGGTGGTGGTTACTAAGCTCCCCAGAATTTGATGTTTCTTTGGCATTGGTGCAGGTGCAATGTTTATTGGGGTTTGATGCACACAGGATCTCAAAATGAGAAAGATAAATGTCCTGTTACAAATTGGAGTGATTTAACAAGAGATAATCTGTCAAGTAGTGCTGGAGCAAGAGTGATGAGAAAGCTGTGAGCCTGAAGGCATCCATCAGAGCTGATCTTTGATTAATGATCAAAGGGAGGGCTCTTGCTCCCACTCCTGCTGCTTTGTGTAGAGAGGGCCCAGAGTAGAGAGCCCTGAAAAACAATGTCTTGGTACCAAAAMAAAGATGTTTTATGGTTGAACAGAAACCGGCAGCAGAGTTTGTGAACCACATTCAAAAGTGCCCTAAAAGGTAGATTCCTGTTCTGATTCTCCTGAAATAGATATCATGGTAATAGATCCCAGGAWATTCCTTAGGAAGCATCATCATAAAGGTCTTGGTAAACAAGCATTTAGTCTTTCAGTAAAAGTCTTTACACAGATTTAAGGTAAAMCTCAAAATATAAAGTGTGACAAAAGAATGTACTATGCATAATTAATTCAATGACAAATATGGCTGCATGCACACATCTCATTATTTTTAGGCCCTAAAACATGCAGCACCATGGGATCTGACACCTCCCAGCTGTAKGAAATGTCCCTTTGATGTTACTCGGTCAGCACGATGCACCTCATCTTCCTTTTCTAGGTCCTGTGCTTTCACTGACTGTTTCTGAGCTGCAAAGTATTTCATTTCAGAAGTTTCTTCTCGACTCATATGCATTACTGCCTAAGTGATGGATCAAAGAGAATAGAATCTGAGTTTAATGATTGTATGTTATCGTTAAACATAACTTTGAGAATATGTATTTTATTCCATTATATGTCAGTGCATACAAAGCCACAGTTGCTTTACTGCAATGTTGGAAACATAAAAGAGGAGCAGAGGTGTAGGGAGGGAGCTGCATGTCTTTTGCTGTCAGACTTGAATGCAGTGATTTTAAATGTGAAATTTCTGCTGTTCTGTTGGCAGAAGGCATTTAGGAACATTTTTCTCCTTTAACGGTAATTAATAACAACAGATATTTTTATTTCTGCATTGTGGAATGCACTGTATTGAATATGATGTAATAATTATACTAAAGTGATACTTTAATACATAAAGCAAGCAAAAGCTGTCATCAAGACAGGATGGTGAACTGAATGGTGAAGCTATCATCTCAGAATGCAGCTCTCGGGAATTAGCCTTTTAGATCCCAAATAGTCTTCTTTTCTCAGAATTTTTTTAAAMAATACATGTTAGTGTATTTCATATGCAATTGCATATTCTAAAATAGGTACAATTCTATATTAACATTACCATAGATAAGATACTTTTTAAGTAAAAAATATTATTTCAAGAGCATTGTACTAATTAAAATAGTACAGTATTAAAATAGTACTGAAGCTTGCTCTGCACACATCTAAATTTCAAGAGTAACCTAGCTACATTCTGCAATTAATGATTCTAGAGCCCTCTGCTAATGTTGAAGTTGGCTTCAGGGTTATGAATTGTTAAATCCCAAGGGTTTTCTACTTTTATTAAGATTAATGGAATGGCTTTTTGTGCTGTTGCTGTCTTTTTTTTTTTCTCATCCATAGTAATCTTATATTGTACTTGTACCTCTTCATTAGTAGAATAACCTCAACTTTTTTCAATTTTAATTAGGCATAATTGGAAAATTTCTTAGATGATCATACTTTTCAAAATCATATGCTGTAGAATGCAAAAGTGAACTCATTTTCTAATGATGATTTGGAATCAGGTTCAGAATATTTTTATTTGAATTGGCTCCTAATTCATTCATTACAGAGGTGATAATTCCTATTGCCAAGAGACTTAAAACTGACAAAACAAAATAACAGAAATAAGATGTTGGGTGAAAATTCACTCTGATGAAGAGGTCAAAATGTTGATGTTTTTATGACTGGTGGATTTAGACTAAGGATTTAGGATAGAGGGTTGATTCTTCCGTCTGACACAGACTTCCTGACCTTAGGCAAGTCTCTTGGCTCTAATTCCCTCCTATAAAATGAAGATAGTAATATCTCTGCTTCAAAAGTGTGCCTTCTGGGTGCATATTTACAAAGCAACTAACTAAAGATGTAACAAGAACTACAAAAATACCTTTCCCAAATAATGCAAAGCCCCTGTTCACATCATGAGGATGTTTGGGATATCTGAAAATATTAAAGTGTTAGAAGAGCATGTTGATATTATGAGTAGTTGACTTATACTTGGTGCTATGTTATGTATTTAATATGGTTCAAGAAAGTGTCTGAACCCAGTTATCCTTTTTTTTTTTATTATTTTTTTTATTTATTTTTTTTTTATTTGTCTAAGGTTAAAATGGCAAATGCTCTGCAGCTATGAAGAATGGCCATAGGTTAGCTTTTGTGTCAGGTTCTTGCCTCAAGCAAATTTTTATGCATAAGTTATAGACCTTTGTACTAAGAGGTTTGCCATGAAARTGCTGACACCAACTAAAATGTTGCAGCACTGATCTAATAACCATGAATTCATACAGAGCTCATATTTCCCTTGTATCATAAAAACAAAAATGGATGAAAGTTGCTCTTTTAAGTAGTCTTTAAAATGGCAAGAACTGTTGATTCACATTTGGTTTTCACTGCAGTGACAAATTTAAGTAGTTTTCTTCATAGATGCAAGTAGGAAAAAAACTGTTTAGATCAAGACACGCTGCACTGTTATGGACTTTTTATATATATCAAACTTGACCTTCCAATGTGTGGCACAGTCATTTAAAAAGAATATGCAAAATATACAGTGAATGTGATTAGAGTTTCTTCATTRAATTAAACAGAAAATGCTAATTTGGTCTAGTATGATGAGGTGAGCTAAGTCGTTATAAATGTCCCATCTTTTGCAGAGCTTGATAGTAGTGTAAACCAATATGTAAACTCTTCCAAARGGTAGAACTTGGACAGAAAAGCAAAAAAAAAAAAAAAAAAARGGGGGGGGTAACAAAAAGAATCTGAAAATTTTATTTTCTATTTAAGCATCTAGATTTCATAGGCTTAACGGCCTAGTAGTCCAGTTCTACTTTCTYAATAATATCACAGTGCTGTGGTCATTGTCTGCTTCCCTGCTTTCCCTAGTGAGCTCTAACCCTTTCCACATTCAAATAATTCTTCTCTTTTAGTGCCGCTTTGCCCAGTATAGCTTGTCCCGCAGAGCAGAAGAACTCTTTGCTGTTGGTAGATTGTTCCCCAAGGCCGTGTTTGCAAAGAGCCCTAGTGAGAAAACATTGGAGACTGGTGCAGCTGGTGCATCTCAGAGGAAAAGTATTGAAAAAAAACAAGTGAACAGATTATCAAGGTCAAGAGATGCAGGCAACACTTGTTATGAAAGGTTGGGATATTACGGCAAATTTAGAACTGTCAGATAGACGGTGAGATTTTTTTCCACAGTAGCAGCTTTACTCTGCAAGTTTCTTTAGCATTTGCCTCATGAGCAGCTTGTGCCTATTTTTGTATGCAGCCATCTGAGGCCCTGCATAGCTGTAACCAAACTTCTTAAAGGTATTGAGCAAAGTATTAATCCTGGGATTATAGTTCTTCTGTGACTACTGCTACAGGGAGCAAAAGGGACATGGATTTCAGACTTTCTGTTCTGTCTTTTTCATAGCATGCAATCGTACTACTAGATGATTACCATTCTGGCAGAAAAATTCAGGACAATTAAAATTATTTTGCTATAATGGAGTTGTTACGTTTACAGGAAATTACTGAGTTCATTTAAAAAAACAGATGAAGCCTTTTGGGTGGAATTCTGAGTGGGATTATATTGGTACAAATTGGAAGTAAATCTTCTGAAGTCAGTGGAAACAAACCCATGTACAGTCTATGTGAAAGGCTGAACTTTGGGGTGAGGGGGGAAACGGGGGAATAACTGGATAATCTGGGAAACCAGAAAACCTGTAGTGTTGTATGTATGGGAACACATTTTCTAGGTGCCTCTCAGAAACAAATTAATATTTTCCCTGTATATATAGGAAAAGTGCACGCTTTCAGAATGATTTAGATCGAGAAACCAGGCTATACCAAGATAAACTAGTTGCARTGAAAACACCTGGAAATTAAACTTACAGATTTTAATTGGAATCTGTCCCAATGCTGTTTTAAAGTTCAGATGTACCAAATTTTCTCTTGCAGGCTTTGCTTATGTGTCGAACATACGAGTTTAGATATGTGAACACATAAATAACAGTGTACAAAGAGTCACAAATCCTGATTTACTTGCAAGACCTGATCTTATAGACTTGCACAGGTGCTAATTCCCTGTGCTTAGCACTGATGTCTTTGGTGTTCACCTGTTTTATTTGGGTGTTGCTATCTGGGCAAAGAGAAAACTTAGCCCTCAATGAATAGATTCCTGTAATGACTGTTATGGACCTTGTGCAAATTGGCAGGACACTCACAGCAAGGAAGTCAAGCAAGCGGGATACATTCTTGTTTATGTAACCCACTGTGGCTGTCCTGTTTCCAAAGACCATGATAAGGGTGACTCATATTCCACTTTCTATCATGGCCACTTTTTCTGTGTCTGGCACGCTGTGATCCTTCTGAAATAGTCCAGCTGAGTATTTCTGCATAAGTATAGAGCCTTACATCCATTTTCATTACAGAATGTCCTTAATTCCCTGTATACCTGCATGGAATATGGATACAATTTAGCCCTAATGAGCACTTGTAAATATTTTCGTGTACATTTCCCCTAAGTGCAAAGCAGTAAATCTTCAAGTCCAATAAGCTGGCATGTCATGACCATGAATTCCCTGGGAATTAATGAAACTGCTCTTATACTTGCTGTTCAGCCTCAGCAACTTATGCAAGGGAAGAACAGCAGCAAAAAAACGAGGGGTAAATTTCTACACACTCCTCTTTGTGTTGCAAACTGGCAGAAATCACACTGTAAAAAATAAATGAATAAATAAATAAATAGATAAATCATCCCATTGAAGAACTAGTGAAGAGCACTGAAATACAAGACAAAAATCCAAAGATCTAAAGAAGGCAATACTTTGTTAAATTGTATAAACAGCTTCCTTTTAGTGCATTGTCCTGGTATTACAGATTTAAAATAGGTGTTACAGGATAGTTCACAGAAGCTATACAGAGATAAAAGTGCCATATGCTTCTATGAACAATTTTAAAATGAAGATGAAAAGTGATTAGGTTTCACAGGTAATAACTGCACTTTTTAAGCTCGGGCTCCCTCATAATATCCTYCATTCAGAAATATGCTTAAAGATATTTATAATACTAGGTTAATCTGTTACTTATTTTGTATTCTTCTATTCTGTGTGATTTGAATGTATGCYTAATTGAGGACTTACTTTTACTCTGTCTAGATGGCAAGTACATTGGTAAACAATGGGAATGACACAGTAACTCACATTAATGGGGCTACATAATTTCCCGATGACTCCAATTATCTTCTGTCATCCCTGTGATGTAATTAAAATGCTTAATTGTTTTCTTTAGATAAGAAAAGGTTATAAAAGCTATAACAATTTGTGTGGGCTTAATGACCAGCTGGTGTTAATGGCCCAAAGCCTCCAGTTATCAAACCTTTCAAGCAGTCATTGATTTGAGCATCCACACATTCACTTGGACTTAAGCCATATTAGCCTTTGCAATCAATTGATCACGCAAATAATACTGATGTAATTTATTGTACCCTGACCTTGGTCTATCAATGATGATCTACAGTGTGAATCAGGTTATGTCATGTAATGGGGTATAATAATCTACTGTGGCATGCCTCCGTTGGGATGAGTATAAGGATTAAACAGCCACGCTGTACTAACGTTGACAGTGGCTTATTTAATGTGAAACAGTCCAGAGAGCAATCTCAAGCAGAGGATTGGGAAGTCCATTATCTTTTTGTTGTTTTTAGAGTTATTATTACACTAGCAAGAGAGATACGAATTGCTAGTGCTCTATTGCTTTTAAAGAAAAAAAAATCCAAAAGAAATTTGGATTTGTGTGTATGTATATGTGTCTGTTGGGAACAGTGAAACAAACCATAGGAGAGATAATTAGTATGGTATTCTTCTTTCAGTAAGTTCACCTCTGTTTAAAAGCTTCTGCTCCGTGGTGGTTTTTTTTTTTTTTTTTTTTTTTTTGTGTGTGTGTGTGTATCTTTAAAACTGTGCTGTTATGGGAGAGAGGATGCCCTGCTTGTGGTTATGGTCAAGGGACTCCATCAGTTGCTTAGGACTCAGTTGCTCAGCTTTTATTGATTTTGACTTAACATTTTCATGCTTAATTCCCCCCTCAGATATTTTTTTTTCTTGAAAAGAACACTCTTTGACTCCCTGTAAATGCTAGAAAAAAAAGCCTTTGTGCTCAGCAACTTTCAGAGTGAAATTCAAGATCTCCACTGGACTAGATGTTAGAAAGTAGTGTATAATGTTTTGTAAATGACAAAAATCTGTGTTCTATGTAGCATCTCCTTATGCCTTCCATCCCAGGTTGCATTAGACAGCACAAGCAGAGAAATGTCTGAATTAAATAGCAAAGATAAAAACAAGGCTGAGCAGTGGGTATGGAATCTGCAGCTATTTTATCTTACCATTTTCTGTCGGGTGGCTTACTCGTTATATGCCAGTTAAACCTTAATGCTTACTTGCTTGCTACATTGATATAATAATATTCAAGTGCCTTTTATGATTTGTGATTGCTTATGGATAATACCCAAAGGAATCAGCAGGAGTCGATTAAGTACCACTGATTGCAGCAACAGGTCCAAGTTTCCATTTATGATCTTGTTACAAGTAAATTTGTGCCTGGTTATAACATCTTCAGTAATCTTCTAAGTACTTTGGAAAGTGATGTGGAGGATGGTGTAGTGGAGAGATGAAATAAATTGTTTTATGAGTAGTGTAAATCACCAGCCATGTTTTACTTCATATTTGCAGAAACTTGCTTCCATAAATGGAGGTTTATAACATACTGATTTCCACTTATTTTTAATCCACGTTCCTTCATACCATCTCTCAGATGTCTTAACACATGTACTTCTGACAGTCATATAGCCTGCTTTAAAATAATCTCTCTTTCCATGACCAGATGCAAACTATATGAATTATTATATTAATTTTGCTAGCAATTTGACTGAATGTGTTTTTGATGATGACTGTCTAGCCTATAAAGAAGGCAAAAATTTCTGTTATTATGATCATATTCAGACAACTTGGTTAACAACTTCAGTGTGTCAGCTGCTAACAGACACTGAAAGATGCCACCCGAAGAGCATCCAATCTCAGCTGACTAGACAGGTAATGAGTCTGGCAAATGGCCAGCTGCTTTAGGGGCCGGGCTACAGCATTTTATGTTATGGGGAGATTTTTTTTTTTTTTTTAAAGTGCATGTGGGCAGTCTAGTGACATTTAGTAAGAATCTGAGACACAATCATGAGCCAAAATAATTTACTGAAAAATTATATTCCTGTTCTGGGATTACATTATATGGTGAGAAAATATATGGAAAAAATACAATTACCTAGCAAATATTGTAGGTTTTACTGCAATAACTTTGGAAGCCTCCTGGTTCCATTCCTCTAAACTCCCATGAGATTCTTTTAAAAGTGAAAATTACATTCTCATGATTTACTGTGTTWTTCAAGCCTTCTGATGTATCTATATTCTGGTTGTTAAATGGTCGTTGTATAAAAGTGTGCCCCTGTCCTGTAATTAGATCCGTGCTGGTGAACCCTTCTGCTTCTCTGGAGCTTGGGTTAAGCCATGGAGCAGCTATAGCAGTTCTGGCAGGTCTCGACTTCCACTAGAGCTGCYGTATCAATAAGGTACTCGCTATAGATGCTGACTTCTGATGACAAAGATTGAAGCAAGTCATGAAAAACACCATTTGTTCTGAGACCTCATGCTGATGTTCCTCTACTAGCTTCTCATTGCCTGACTGTAACTCATAATTTTAAGGATGTCACCTACAATATTAAATTCTATTTGTATGTGTCATGCTTACAGAAGGCCTGCAGATGGAGAATCTGGGAAATCTTCTCTCTTGTATTTTTGAGTTCTGTACAATTGCACCAGCTTGTCTGGTTAATTGAGATCCAGAGACCAGCAGCTTATTAAAGTGGATGAAATTCCTGAACAGACAGGTGCTGGCCAGGGTCCAGATCTAGGCACTCTATTGTATTGAGCTGTCCTAACTGAGAAAGAACTCACCTCTCAAAACTGGGAAGTGCTGCTACACACGTACGTATTCCTCTAACCTGAGTATTTGGTTTGCTTTATTAATATAGATTTTGCTTAGAATATTGTCAGTTTGTTAGCTCAGCTTCCACATGATATTGAAGAAGYCTAGGTGCCAACTGATTTGCCCTGATGAGTAATTAGTGACACTAGGAAACGCAGTCAATTTGAATTACATGATTAAAATAAACATTCTACCTACAGCCACAAGAAGTATTGTATTTTAAGGTGTAAACAACCTCTATATTCTTCCCAGCATGTCTAGCTGATCTTGAACTGCCGAGAATAAGAAAGGAGGGGAGCGACCGTGTCCTTTGAGGTATCTGCCTGCAGCATCCCCAGCTGCCTCTGGCAGAGGAGAGCGATGTGCAGGTTTTCAGCTGTAGGGTCTCTAGCCAGAGCCTCTGCTGCATTGTGTCCCCAGCCTAAAAGGGAAGGTTTATCCTCCCTTTCTCACCATTGCCTCCTAGGCAGAAATAAAGAGCTGTCTCTAAAACATAAACTCTTATGGAATTAAGGGCTTCCAGACTGTTACCTACATCACTGGAAAGATTTGACTGYTTTTCTGTGAAGGACAGAGCCACTGGGTGACGAGTCTGAGAATGAGAGGTTGGTCCCACTGTATCCATACAGTTTCATGAAGGAAAGCAGGGTTGAGCAGGGGTTGAGCCATTCCTGCAGGCCTGGATGCCTTTCCAGCCCTTTGCTGGCCAGACTAGGTGCTCTAGTTTCAGTCATGCAGAGACATCCCACAACACATACCTTGCGGTGCTTTTTTTCATTCTCGGATTTATGAAACCTCCCCCAGGTCTGTCCTGACTAAAGTCCAGTCAGATGAATTAACCCCAGCTCTGCTGGGAGGGTGGCTGTGCTCCATGAAAGAGCTACTTTGCAGTGACAACCCTGAAATCTGTCGTAACTCRACCTTGCAAAATAATCCTTTCAGGAAGACACAGTGATAGGGTACAGAGCAGCTCTAGGGAAGCGAAAAAGAATAAATTACTTCTCAAGCAGGCATCAGAAATTACACAGGGCACAACCAGCATGTTGCCGTGATCTAATAGACATTAAATGATTTGGATAAAASAGTGCTCAGAATGAAAAAGGCTGTGGTTTGGGAATTTGTGATTCACAGGCTAGCAATGAAGTTTATTCCTTGAGTATCAACAGTGAGGAAATGTCCCCTTTGTTGATACCGTCTTAGCAAATATGTATTAGTACCATCCCACCCCCCCAGGAAAAACACATATAGGCTTACTTTATTGTCAGGCTTTCAGAGATTAGCAGTGAAGACTTGCAGGACTTTATACAAACTGAAGCCAGGCAGAGCTCTCTGGATATCTGGTGAGCTCTGTGTGTATATGTACAAAACCAYATTCTTGAATATGAACTTTTGCTTTTTTTTTTTTTTTTTCAAATCGTATTAGCTAATGGAATTTCTGGCTCTTCTGCCATCTGTTCATATTTCAAAGGTTAGGATTCATTAATTTGCTTACAACACAAAACAATCCTTTTTTTTTAGAATTGCTAAGCAAATACATTTCCAATGCATACTTGCCTTGCTTATGTAATGAAAGAAAATTAGCCTGTGAAATTAGCATTCATAATGCATGCAAGGTATTCATGTATCCACTGTTACCATGTGCCTCTTGTATCACTGCATGCAAATGATATGTGTGATCATTAATAGTAGCTATAACAACAGCGTAGTAGCATCCAAAGACCTCATTTAGGAGTTGGCCCCATTATTCAGGGATATTATATAAATATATAGGAGGAATCAGTCTGTACCACAGAGGTCTTAAAAAGTGAACAGCAAATTGGAAAAAATGGGAGTAAGGTATGTAAAAAGCAAAGAAAATGAGATGTGTCAATATGATTTGAGATGAGATGATTCAAATGCTACATGTTTTATCCATTTRCTAAAAGTAAGCTCTTAATTTTGGCAGTTGCTCAAAACCTTTCTCATGTTTTGCTGATACTTCTTAGGAATACTAAAATGTATTTGTCTACAAAAATTCATATATCTCACAGTTAAGGTTGTATTTTCATTGGTTTTGTAGGAGCATTTATGCAATGACATTATATTGTTCTATCACAGCATAGAATTATCACATGAATATTGCTTGTTGAATTATAAGATTCTTGTAAATATTTTCTTTCCTTTTGAAGGGTGTTATATRCTAGGTTTCCTTTAGAGGTTTGTATTTTGAAATACCTCAAGTGAGTTGTGAATGAGGGATATTATAATATCCATATGTGCCAGCTTATCTACCTAATTAGCTTAGAAAAATATCTATTGCTGCTGGTGAACCTCAAATTATTCCTATTTAGGATTTAGTTTAAATTACACAGATCTGAAATCAAAAACAGCACTGAAGTATTCAAGATGAAGTCCATTTAAATTTAGATATGTCCAGTTGTACATAATGATATGGTACTGTTCAGTATGGCCAACAGAACCAAGATAACAAAAATAGCATTTGACGGAAAAATGGAAAGGGGAAACTTTCCAGCTTCCAATGCAGAGAGAAGGTATGCTGAGAAAATGAGTATTAGCTGTTGAGTGATGTATTATCATAAAAATAAATTGGGAAGGAAACATTTTTAAACAACTGGAAAATAGGATTGGGAAAGAATATTTATGATCTTCAAAAATTAATTAGACTGAAGTACAAAATAGCTTTATTTTTTTTACAGTGAGGGAGAGGGAATAAGCATTTCTACACCAGAGAATCTAATTTTCTTCACTGTTGTAATAAATCGGTACAGAAATCTTTCTGTAC
Source organism: Nothoprocta perdicaria (assembly GCF_003342845.1). Lineage (NCBI taxonomy): Eukaryota > Metazoa > Chordata > Aves > Tinamiformes > Tinamidae > Nothoprocta > Nothoprocta perdicaria. The sequence goes on from NW_020455477.1 coordinate 1,566,765, forward strand.
CGATTATCAATGATACCAAAGGCCTACTCYATCTCAAGTCATTCTTTATTTTTCAGGTACTGAAGACTTTCTTTTAGTTTTAGTCTTTTCTTGGCAAGTCGAGATGTGTAAGGAGTTGTTGGAGGTTTGCATGACTTAATTTTATCATCCTTTTGCACATGTACAATGTGTAAGGCTTACTGTGGCCTYTGTACCAAGAGCACGAAAGAATCTCTTCATTGTGAGAATAAATACCCTGATGTTGGTATGTTCTTAGGTTTCAACTGATAATGTAGATAAATGCTTCATATAGAAAAGATGGTTTTTATTGGGCCCAGGTGAATTCTTGCTCTTGTAAACATTGACTTTCTCTTATCGAATCCACTCTGGAATAAAGGGGTGGGAGGAAGGAGGGAGCTCTGAACGTGCTGTGGCCGTGAGGGATTGCAGTCAAGTGTCACTGKTGTCTGAGGAGGAGAGTAGCAGGGGAAAGATAGGGAAGAGGGTTGTTGATATTACAGACCATGGTGATGGAAGAGAGTGCATGGCTTGAATCATAAAACAAAACATTTCCTGGCATGCCAGGTTTCTAAAGTGTGTGCTTTTTCCTTAGTGCACATATGCACCTATAAATCAATTAAAAATATGCTTAGCTGTCTAAACAAACCTATAATCTGATAAAAAGGTCCTGACTTTGCTTTAATTAACAGTGCCAACCTCCACCTCCTTATTTTCCATAGAGTGCTCTCCTTTATGCAATTTTCTAATATGAGTATAGAAAGGTCTCAACTCCTATCAGTAAAGTCACTGTTCTCTCCTTAAAATGCCTCCTCAGGAAGCCCTTTTTCTACAACACACGTGGAACAAAAGCAAAGTGACATTGCCTGGGAGGTGAGCGGCTGTCGTGTGATCATTGCCCCTGCTATTTCCTCAACTGAACCTGTCTGTCTGTATCATCAACCTTCATCTGTGGTGGCTTCCAGGTGGTTTGTTGGTGGAGAAAGTGTATCGGTATTCAGCTGTCAGCCTAAAATCATTCTAAATGTCACTTGTTTGCTTTTATTCCTCTGCTTTTGATGGATGTGTTTGGTTTATTCAGAAGGCAAGCAGTGCCAGAGGTAGCGTTCTTTATCTCCCTTCGTTAGACCATTACCTACTTGTGGTGCATCACAAGGGTGTGTGTTGGGGCCAGGGCAGAAGGAGGAGAACAGGAGGAAAGCAGAACTCTCTTATTCCTTCATTTGAGGACAGAGACCATGTGTTGTAGCGCACAGATAATTCGAAGCCATTGCACCCTGTCACAGAGACCTCTGTCAGACCTGCAGCTGCTGCAGTTTTCTCCTCTGGTGTCTTATTCAGCCCTAATTACAGACAACAGAACCAGCCCTCAGAAYTGAACTGGCAAAACCTTTGTGAAGTTTAGCCTTCTCGAGCTTTTCTGACACTAATGTCTTTTTTTTCTCTCCTTTCTCTTTTACCTGACTATTCCTTTAAAAACAACTCCACAGCTCCTGGCTTCATTAATATGCATGCAGTGCAATGGAAATGGCTCTTGAGGCCTCCCCTTGGTAGATGATTTAATGTGGCAGTTATGAAAGCTGCTCAGACTGTGCTCGATTAGCATAATAATGAAGCCTCTGCAGCAGCGTTATCATCCTCAAAGGAAATAGCCTGAGTGGTCACAGCTCCTTTAACAAGTGCCACTTTAGGATAAAAAGCAAAGGACGCTGTTTGAAATGGCAGATTGGAAAACGCAGAGCRGGGGAAAGTGTTTGTTGTCTTTGTGGCGGTGCCGGAGGAAGAGGAGAGCGCGGCCTCAGCGGCAGACGGCCTCACCGCGCAGGTGCCTCCTTGCCCCCTGTACCTGCCGTTCCCGGAGACGTTCCCTTTGTTTCGGAAGTTGTGCTAATCACAAAACTTGCCTTTCTTTTAATCCTTCGCTCTCCTGTACTTGGCCTCTGACATGACTGTAAAGAGGACCCGTTTATTTTCCAGCCTYGGTGAACTTAGAAAAACTCAAAGTTGCTGTGGTTCGAGGCTGTATGGCTAGTTTTGATTTCTGCACCTTGATAAGAGATTAGGGAGGTTTGACAGCGCTGAATCAAAAGGTTCTGGGTGGCTGAGAGAAGTCGTGCCCTCCGACTGAGGGGAAAAAGGTGACTTTGYGGGTAAAACCAACACCTATCCAGAGCTTTACTGCCTGCAAGGTACTATCTTTTGGCTATGGAACTATTTTAAATATATTTTGAGTAAGAATGAGATGAAAATGCAGAGGTGAAATTCTAGATTTCTAGCAAATTGAAAGAACCAAGGACAGCTTGTTCTGCCCTTCCTAGGGAGTGGGGTGGGCAGATGGAAGTGGTGCCTCTATCCCAGGATGGGAACATCCCCCACATCCATGGGAGCTGAGAGGCGCTCAGTGAGGAGGGCAGAAATGGCGCGGCCTCAGCAGGCTCTCCTTGAGGTTGCTGTCCTGAAGACAAGGATGGCAGAACAACTACAATTTATGGACCATCTTCTTGAGCTGCTATTGATTATGATTTATTTTGAATATGGCAAACCAAACCAACGGCATAAGCAACACAAGAAATCAGGATTTTTCACAGTATAAAGAGTTTTTATTTGCAAGAAATTTCTATAGAGGTGAACAGGTCTTGAAAAATTCTTATTTAAAAAATATTTTTCAAGGATCCTTTTCAAAGAAAGAAATCATGTTTTTGAAGTATAATATAATGTAATGAGTGCATAGAATAGTTAATAAAACTGTGTAATTCCAACAACCCTGTTTTACAAAGTAAATGTTACTATGGCATTGAAAAAGGAAAAGAAAATGTAATACAATATCCCACWGACAGCTCAGGAGAGGATGTATAGAAGTAGATTGGAAAGACAGGACAATATATCAGTGAACCTTTGGTTGATACCAAACATTGCTATTTGAGTATTACAAATTATCTCACATGACTATATGGTGGTTCTGTGTGCTGGTAGATAGTTTACCTTGTTTTGATGCCTGAGATTGTTGTGCATCACAAAACTTCCCTGAGTGTTTGAGGTTTAGGGAGATTTTCAGTCCTGCACCTAGTGAAGAAGTGGGAATTTAATCACTTTCAAGGGATCCGTGACAGACTTATTCCCATGGGAAAGTCCTGTTGTCCCTGGAAAGGGGAGTGCGTAAGGAAAATGGTAGGGGAGAGAAATTTGAGTTTTGTTAGAATTTATCTTTGTACAGCATAAATATCTGCAAAATGCTGAAGTTGATCATTAACGATTGAAATCCAATTACAGGATTTCTTGACACATGATACCTATGCATTCCTTTGTGGTCCTATTGCCTCATCTTCCTTATACCAGAGTGCAGACATCCCCTGTCTCATTGCTGTTCCTGGCATTGCCCTAGGCCCATATTCTGGGTAATACGGACTCTCTTTTTCTAATTTGCTGACTCCTCTCCTGCACTGATTATGCTAATTACGTCTGCTTTTATGACCTCTTACTCTTTGTGTCTTTCTTCTTTTGCTTGCAAAGGTCCATTGGGAAGGTTAGTCACATCACTCCTTTCTTTCTCCCTTTGTTCTATCCTACTTTTTTGTTTTGGCTGCAAAAACTGCAATAAAGTAGATTTTGACAGCTTAGGGAATGACCTGTCCTATTCTTGGTTTCCAGGGAAATGGGTTTCATGGTGTGGTGGTAATAGCTGGCAACTCTGACCTTGGGGCTCTGCTGGTTTACTCCTAGTATAATTCCATTGCGCAGAACAGAGTTAGTTTTAGTATGCATAAGTATGCATGAGTTGAGAATCAGACACGCTGTTTTCCTGGGCTTTAAGGTTGACTGCTTTTAGTTATTACACACCTTAACAGGATGAGAAAAGGGGAAGATGCAATGAGCCTGACCTAATCCATTCTTCCACTTGGGGAGTAAGGAAGGACAGAAAAACTGTTTTTCCTATTTTTTTTTCTGTTTTGCCCATCAAGTAGTCAAGTATTTTTCAGCTGTGACTTTTTGTGGTCTCTATTGTCCATTCACTTAATTGGTAACAATTTATTCAAAAACAATTAGGTAAATTAATGAAATAAAAACTTTGAAGCTATCACAGACACTTAGCAGCTTTGTCAAAAAAATCTCCAGGCTGCAACTGCAGATGCTCCCAGAGCATCGCGGGGAAGCTCAGCCCAGCTCTGTTGCACTTCCCAATGTTCCTGTGCCCGGAGGCTTTCTTAGATGGACAACTGCTGAGGCTGGAGTGGCCRCTCTTGTGTGTGGCACAGTGTAGGGCAGGAGAAAGCTGAAGGAATGGGATGAGAAACGGCTTGGGTGTGCCCGAATAGGGAACCCTATCTGCAAAGTGTTTGTATAGGATGGTCAGCTATCCACAAATACAAGGGTAGGAGAGCTCTAGTAATAATGAGTGCCTGTATTATATTTGCTACAGGGTAATGTGCAATGAAACAAGTTTTTGCTAATAGTCTGAGCTGAGTCCTGCTCTAGGGAAACTTTTGGCAGTGTGGGCTGCTGTGGCTATGTTCTAGTGGCTTTGTAAAGTTGGAAAGTGCTTTCATGTCCTCTGCTTCTACCCTCTTCTCATCCATACGTGGGCTTGGCATTTCTGTTTCACTGCATATTGTTGGTAATATTAGGGAAGAAGGGTTGTGTAGTGCGCTCAAAATGAAAGGCTCTTGCACATTAGGTGTAATGGGTATGTAGTGCTTGCTGAAAAACGAGCTTCTCTCAGGTGATGAGACTTGTCATTTAAGATTGAGAAGAAAAATAGCTAACATCAGGAAAGGCATGTGATGGTTCTTGATTTCAGTCTTGCAAGTAAATAGAGAGCAAGAGGCTTTTCTGCTAAGCAATAAAGTTATTCTTTTCTTAAGGCTGAAGAAACTGGAGTTGCTCTCCTGGCTCTGGGACTCTCGCCTATGGCTTTAGTGGAGGAGGATGGATTTCTCCCAGAGCCTGTTCGGCACCACTGTAGTAACCTTAAAAACTGGCATGTTCAAGAAGATCCCATACACGTTTTTGCCTGAAATCTTACTGATTTACTCAGTATGTCCATCAAACCTGTCTGCCATGTATTGCTACACATGTAAACCATCTCATCAYGCTCTTTCCTTGGGACTATGTTGTTACCTCTCTCTCCTTGGGACAATATCACAAATTTTAGTGAGGTCATTTACAGAGAGGACTCCCCTGGCCTGATGTGTGTGTCAGCAAGAAAAACTTATAACACTGATGTCTGTGTCTTTGACAATCATGCTTGTGGGAGAGATTGTATGTGTAGGCTTTGTACAGGATTATATTTTACTGATTAATATCCTTAGCCTAAATCCAGGCCTAATTCTAGGTTTCTAGGGGAAAAAAAACAACAGTCTTCTACACTGGTGCATGCCACCTAAGGGATTGTCTGAATTATGCTATTGTTTATTAGGCATGTTCCAGCCTCTAGTAAATACTTGTAATGTTTTTTTTTGGCTGTCCTGTCAGGGAGGAGAGAGAGTAGAAAAAGATGCATTTTATGTAACTTTTTTTTTCTTCTTTCATAATAGACTTCAGCTGAAAAATACGCCGTGCTACTTACTGCTGGTAATGCTTCAGTTTTATTGAAAGGAAATATTACTGTGTGGACAGATCAGTGTTTGTTTATATTGTTTAACAGTGCTATGCAACTGTTTTATGTGCTTACAGGATATCAAACATGGACTGCTCTTCATGTTATGTGCAATAAGAAAAAAAAAAGTGATTTTGGGCACTCCAGAAACAAAAATGCTGCCAGCCTTGCTGTACTCTGCTGTGTGTGTGAGGGGGTGTCTTGTTCTGATGTGAAGCAAAGAGGTCTGTGCGTATTAAAAAGCAGCCTGGCCAGCTAGAGTTAAACATTCAGGATGAGACATTAACTTAAACCACATGTGAAATGCAGCTGTTTCTGCTGAGGCTTTCATCAGTCTGTGCTGGGAAGATTGGTGGGTTTTAATATGTGGTCTCAAGCAGAGCCAATAGAAATGTGCAGAAAATGTGTGTGAAATCAGTATGTATCCATGGGGGGTCCCTGGGCTTTCGTGTAACATTTTCTCTGCATTAATATAAATAATGGTGCTAATACCTATCTCATCACAAAATTCCTTTATTTCCCAGGCGCGCAGGAAGGAGTGATCAGTTAAATGGATCTGGCTGATCGTAGTAACCTCTGTGCCTACATGCTAAGTCAAGTCTTGATTTTGTATAAGTTGATCAGAACAAGCAGAAAGATGAAACCACGAACTAAAATTTCTCTGCTAAAAATTACATGAGACATCTGTGAGTGGCTGGTCACAAAGTCTCTGAAAACTGATGTTTCTGACTGCAACTTTTAATGCCACTTAACATTTAGATGACTGTGGATCAAAGAGCTGTTGAATCACAACCACTAAAAGAGATATTGCTATGGCTGTGAGGAGGAACAGGCAGATACGTGAAAGCCTATCTGCTAACAACCTAAACTGAATAAATTCACCAAAGGCAGGGCTAAGGGGTGGTGAGGGATAGCCTGCCTTTGGGCTCTGCCGGGATCCTAACTTTCCTTGGCGAGGGAGCTGCAGGCCTTACTGAATTTGAGAGGACTGTGCTCAAATGAGCTTCTGACACCAGTACCCAGGTGCCATGAGGGCATCATCCCACCCTGTGTAGCTGCGTGTGTCACCCTGAAATGCTCGAGGCCAAGGCCTCGGCTGGGGTCACCAGGGCCTCATGTCACAGGCCTTGGGAAAAGGGTACTCAAGTAAGGTCTTGTGCTGACTATGCCAGCRGGATAGGCCTGTTGCAGCTGGAGGTAGTTCCTGCAGGCGTGCGTAGGGTGCTAACGTATTGAGTTCGGCAGCAAGAGCAGATCAGACCTCAAATGGAAGAGGCAGCGAGTTCTGCTCTTGTGCGCAGACATGTTAGGGGCCGGTAGACATAGAGCATAGCTTTAGAGTAATGTTACATCTAATACAAAGACTGCTTGAGTAAGGGGAGAGAAAAAGGAAGACAAGGCTTAAGTGTCATGTTTTTGGAACCTCTGTTAAGTGATAAAAGTGGCTCAGACTTTATCAGTGCTTTGTAATTTTCGAAGTGTGAAGGGAAGTGCAAGTGGCAGACGCAAAGGCTCATTTTGTGGTGACTGCCTATGGGATATTTGCTGTGCTCGAACACACTCATCGCAGAGAGCAAACGGAGACCAAGTCAGGGGACAAAACTCAGTGGATTCCACGCAGGAAAAGCTGCAGGGCAGACGGGAAGGGAAAACACAGGTTCATCCAAGTGGTGTGATACAGCGAGCACAGCCGGGGATGGCAGCCTTGGTCCCCAGCTTCTGCCTCTGCGAGGCACGGGGCAAATCAGTGCCACTGTGCTCACAAGATTCTCCTTGTTTAAAATAGGAGGTGACATGGGTTTAAAAAGTGCCTGCCAGCCTTTAATGAAGCAGTGTATTATAACAACTATATTATGAGGGTGCCTACGTAGTTACAGACACAGTGAAGAAGAAGATATCCTCTTTTGCCTAAATGTTAAGGGCAAGAATTTTCCTTTGGGTACAGATGCCCTTAATATTTATCATAACCACAAGTCCAAAGGGGAAAATATTTAATTGATGATTTTGAAATACAATCTAAAAATCCAGTTAAATCATCACAGTCTCKTGGAGGAAGCACCTTCACCACCTCAAGATCCCCATGCAAGCGTTAGATGGGTGAAGCCGATGGTAGCCCTTGCTGGAGGGCTGTGGTGTAATGCTGCCTGCCTCAATGTGAGGAAATTGGCAGCAGTGCTGACCAACAGCATCAAACCTGGAGCTGCCTTTCCACCCAACACGCTGTGAGAAGCCTTAGCAAGAACTAAAGGGCTTCCCGCAGGGGGCTGTCTAATTCCCATCAATCTCACTAAGAGCAAAGGAGCTGAGAGAAGCTTTATTACTAGCGCTGTTCTTTTTCCTTTTTCTGTTTTCTTTTCAATTTTGGTGCTTGAGAATCAAGCTGCTGGCAGAAGAGGTTGATCAGCTCTTAGCAGCCATTTCTCTGAACCTCCCCGCTGGTGCAGTCCTTCATCCCTTGCTCTCCATAGTGCTAGAGCAGGTGGGTTCCCACATCTTTTTCTTCAGGACGTAGATTTTGCTTTTCTGCTCTCTGTGAAGCAGTGTCAAGCAAATGTCTGCTTTTTGACCAAATTCCCTTTAGTTTAACTCTTACAGATATAGTTAAACTTGAGAATCATAAATGGGACTGGAGAATTCACTTGTCAGAGTTAATGTATCAGATTATTTGGGKTTTTTTTTTTCCRTTTACAAGGGATTCTGGGGATAGACTAATTATTTTCCTCATCTGTTTAAGTGTCCGTTCAGAATCTTCACAAAAGTCATTTAATGTATTTGTCATAAATTTAGGGCAGAAAATTTCAGGTTTTTGTTGCATGTATAGAAGCATAGAGGTGGCTTTTTGTTTGTTTGKTTGGTTGTTTTTTTTTCAGTTGAGTGAATTTGATTATTGCAAATCATGTTTCTGGTGCAAATACTAGTGATTCGCTTTTCCAGTCTACTCTGTAGTATTCAAAGGTACTCATTTCAGAACATATTTSTGCCAGATAGACTACTAGCTTGAATATTTGTGGAAAGCAAATACAGGGTAGAAAGTAGAACTGGGCAGAAAAAATCTAAAGAGGCAAACGTTGACAGTGTTGTTTGTTAATTTGTGTGGTTTTCTTTTGTTTTGTTTTGGTCTAGATGATTACTTAATAGCAGAAATCATCTGTTTTGTGCATTTGCAGAGATACTACATAGAGGCCCCTGGTTCTTTATTTGTCTCTTCAAAAGCAGTAGGAATATAGTCTGGAATAACACAAGTTTTCAGTAGAATTGTTGAAATTTTTAGAAAAGGCAAGCTGCTTGTATTGGGTGCTGGTAACACAGTTCTTGGGTGACTGTTCATTTATTTTCTTTCATCCCCTTTTCAAGTACTTCAGAAATATAGTAGAAATTTTCTATATCTGTTGAAATGAATAGAGATTGTGTATACATTTATTTTCTTTCACCCCCTTTCAAGTACTTCAGAAATAYAGTAAAAATTTTCTATATCTGTTGAAATGAATAGAGATGATGGTGATGCGTGTTCAGAGCTGGTACCACCCAATTGGCATAATAGTCTTAATTTCTTGAGGGCTGAAGCTCATTACTGTAATCAGTCTAAACTATGAAAAGTCTCTAGGATTCTTCGTACTCAGAGTCTGATGCTATGTATAGTAAAAGAGCCTCAGTTGTAATTACAACCAAAGAGAAGTGACAGGGAATTATCTTGGGCAGATACTGCAGTCTTGCACTGACCCTGGAAAAATTTATGAGATATCAGTAAGGAGCATTTCCAGGGTAATTTTAACAGACTTTTCTTACTGAAAGAAGTCTCTAATTGTCCATCCTCTGTAAGTTAATGTAATCATGGTCAAATGAAGAATACTTTTGTGTATGAAAATATTTTTCTTGTTTGAAAACTAAACACGTTTTTAGATTTTGTATCCCAGTGCTATTGGGATAGCTGCTGGAGGATTCCTGAAAGGATAAATTGATAAAAGCCCTAATAGGGGGAACTCAACAGGAAAAAAACAAAATGAATTAGCTTGCTGAGACATGGCTAACATCATTGAGTTTATGTATGTTTCATTAAACTGAGACTTGACAGCTTTATGAGGAAACAGTGGGGTTTGCAGTGTATGAAGAACCTGTAATACTGCCAAGGCTGATCAGGTCCTGTGCCATACAGCCTATTTAATAGACAAATATTTGCTCAGTGAAAATGTCATTTTAAATGACTGGTTTGATAATCCTTTAAGCCTTTAAATGATCTGCAAAATCTGGAAATTCTGCCCTGGTGTTTAAAATCCACTGGCATGTTAGATAATGAAAACCAAAAAAAAAAAAAAAAACCCGAGAGAGATGGGCTAAGCTTTGTTCCCAAATTATTGATTTTTTTTGTGACTCCTGCTGCATCTTTTATCCATCATTTTTCTGCCATGGTTATTGAGGGACGGATCTGCAATTGGGCTGATGTCTGTTCTCTCTGTGGAAGGTTGAATTTGTTCTTCCAAAATATGAGCCTAGATTCTTACATGTGGGAGATTTTTTACATTTTGGACAGCTTGTTCTGTATTAATGATGTGGTTGACACCTCCATTCAGGGTGTGGGGCACTTACTTGGATCCACAGTTGTGTTTATGCTGTGGGTCTGAATTTTTTCACATTCAAACTGGCCTTGCCTGCTTGATAGATAAATAACAGCAATGAATAAACCAGGACTCCTTTCATAGCTTTGTGTTTATTCAGTGCCATCTATAATGTGAAGAACACTGTTAGCTCCCAGTTGTGCAGACACAAGTTGGTGAGTTCATCAGAATTAGTCAGTGAGTTAATCAGCTCTTTGTAACCAACGGAATGATGCAGTCAGATTCCTGCAATGCACTTAACCTGCTGCATCCTTATAGTCTTGGTAATTCAGTACGGAACTACATATAGTATAACCATAATCAATACAGCAGTTAAAGGTGGTTAATGACTAAAACTAGTTTTAGTTTGACTGCATTTTTAAAGATGAACTCATAGTTTCAGATCCCATCTTGGAACAGCTGCTGTTTAGAGCAAAACTTTCATTTTCCTTACCAGAACTAGGTTTGAGTCTTTTCATTTCGTTCTTGCCCTTTTAACCTTTACTGCTCTCTGATCCATGATCTTATCTTGCTTTTTCCTCCTCCTTCTGCCTGCAAGTCAGTGACCAGTTTGATTTTGTGAAGAGAAGGATATCATAAGAGGTCTTTTTGATCCTACTTTGTTGAGAATGCAGATCAGAAGAATCTGATAATCGAATAGAGAAATAAGTGAGCAAAGGAAAACTATTCCCAAAAAGAAAAGGTTAAAGTCCAGATAAGCCAACAGTAACACAAAAAAGAAACAGGACTGTTTTCCTCTCCATACATGTATTTAACAGAGAGGTTAAGAGTAAATGGCTTAGTAAATATCACAGAGATCATCAGAATCAAATGGTTACAGGAAGATTTAAATAAYAGCAAAACTATCTACATCCCGGTTACAAATGGTATCATGTATCATTAAATACTCCTGAAGAAAGCTAAACGTCACAAATCCACAAAACTTAATTTGCATATGACGAAGAAGTATTTGGCAGTGTGAAGGATCAGAGGTAGAGAAAGATGCCCTCCACCTTATTTTAACACTAATTGCAACATAGCAATGTGGGAAGAGTGGGTAAAGAGATTTAACAGGGTGAGAAGCAGGAAGGGGRAAAAAAAAAACTCTTGAAAACTGCATTAATGGAAACAGCAGGTAGGTGGCAATAACCAAATAGCTTTAATTGTCCAAGGAGCTCAGGGGAATCAATTTGCTGTGATTATTACCCACATGTTGTAAAGAAAAAATAGCAAATTAAATAGAATGACACAAATGGTAGTAAACCATACCATAAGATTCCCATAGAGAACTCTCAGCAGTTCTTTCCTCAAGGACATGCTGTTTTGGATAATTTTGTCCTGGAGAAAGAAGAATGGAGATGCCACTCAGGCAGTGAAACACAGTTATTATTAGTGCATACATGCAGCTGTTACCTAGTAAACCATGTGTGTTTTGCTTTTAGGTAGATAGGAAAACATACAAAACTCCTTTAATAATATTTAATAGCTTATGCTGAAACAGAGCAATGCCAGTAACTTCTCTTCTTCTCTGTGCTAAGACATACTAAGACACCACTTTAAGTGGACCTGTCACCAAAATTACTTGACCCACACACAGGTAGTTTTCTTACAGCATGAAAGCTTTGGAAGTTTGAAGAACTACTGATATATTTAGGGAAAGTTAAATAAGAACAACTACTACCTAGGCAATTGAGTTTGTTCACAGAGGATGAGTGGTACATCTCCAAGCTTCTGGTCTGCTTGAGCCAGAGCTGCATTAGGAACTCAAAGTGAGACTGAGTTGACTGAATGYAGGTAACTAGGACCATTAGAGATATCTTAAACTTGGCCCTCTGACCTCCATAGGAGCACACAGCTCTTGTGTCATGGGTGCACATCTCTGTGTTGTATCTGCAGAGTAGACAATGCAGGACTTCCTGYGTGCATGTCTTACATACTAAAGTGCGTGAAATGGCACTAGATTCCTATCCTTGGGCAACTGAATCTTGTCTTAGCCTTCTATATGCCATATAGATGCCTGGTCAGTCTRTATGGAAGGGTTTTCTAGGATGACTCTTTGTAAATATTTGCTTTTGAGGATGTTCTGCCTGTATAAATACTCACTGCTAGAGGAAGGACTGGCTTCCAGGACCAAAAAGTGAAGAATTTGCTGGGGATGTGGGAGACTGGGGTTTAAATTCCTGGTCTGAACCAGACAAACCAGGTTTGAACCTGGATCTTCTACATCCTCAGGAAGTGCCTTAATCATTAGAGTCTCAGCTAATCACAGACCCTGAGTTAATTCATGCCAGACCTTAATTATTTGGGACTAATGCATTTCTGCAGAGACTCTTTGATTTTTAAATAAATGGCCTTTCTAAAATGAAAAATCATTTTCAGTGRAGGAATCCTAACTAATTAGGACATTGATTGTTATATGTCTCTCAGACAGCATATTCTCTCTTCTTTCAAAGGGTAATGTTCAGAAAAGAAGCACAGAGGCTGTCTTTGAAATAAAAGAACATTAATGGCTGGACCTCTGCTTCTAGAGATGGAAACTTTTAAAATGATTTAGAATGACTGAGGTGCCCAACCAGAAAATTTCATCCTGCATAATCAGAATAATTTCACAGTTCAGAACTGGGTGCTTAGATATCTTAGGTACTAGGCTTGCTGACCACATAATTGTTTGTTTGCTGATTGCTGCTCCTCACTCCTCAAAATATTCCAGTGAAGCATCTGTACATTAACCTTCAACTCAAGAGGACTCAAAGGGTGATGCAAGATCTGCAAATACAAATCCTAGTTTGTATTTGTGAAGATTTTAATTGAAATCTGTACAGCGTGTGCATTATTTAGTTTGCCTGCAGCATTCCTGTTAGGTCTAAGAGACAAATTAACTGTACCCATATTAACACTAACCTCTCATTTTTAGAGCAGTGGGGCCAATTTGCAGCATATAAATTTTCAGAACACTTGTTTTAAAGTCTGCATAAGGAGCATATCTGGGCACTTTGACTGTATTGACTTATGGCAGTGTTAACTTAAAAGGAAGAGTACTTTAGAAAATAAACTTTAAATGCACTACAAATCTAATGCAACTTTTCCACCTTTTTCTCAGCTTCCTTATCATTTAAAATCAATCTTTATAAGCTAAAATGTTCTTGTTATTCTGTTACTGGTTACTTGAAAAAGTCATGTGAGTTTTCTGCACTGAATAAACAGCAATTCTTAATGATAGCTACCACCTCTGGCAACTGTCCATCRTTCTTTGATAAGCTATAGCATATGATTTACAAAGAATATGCAGTGAAGAATTTATAAAAGAAGTACTTGAATCTTATGTAAATCACCCAGATTTTTGCATAGTGTAGCCATTGTATATGCTTAGTATGACAGGTTACTGAATACGTGCACACAGTAGGTAATACACTAGTAAATGTTAATAATAACAGCATTAGGCACAAAAAGACTTTCCTGGTGTTTGTATCTAGAAATGCTTCTTGTTGTGATTTCCCAGTTACAATTCAGAATTAAATTAACTTCTTTGTGTTCTTGCAATTGCAGGAGAAAAGAAAAAAAAAAAAAAAAAGAATGCAGAATTTAGAGGATACCAAATGAAAGGAGATACCAGACAGCTTTGGTTCTGCTAGGTATCTATGTAAGTAAGGGCAGTATTTCATTAATGTCTTTTCTTGTGGTCTTTTCTAATGTCTTTTYTTATGCTGACCTTTTTGACACCTATGCCAAATCCTAGTATGAATACAAAGATACTTGACCGATGTCAGTGGATCATGACGTGAACACTCATTGCACAGAAAGAAGATCTTTAATGCCTTCTCAGGTACATATATCTTATTTATTTGGAAGCCTCTGTTTGCGCAGCTATTGTGGTTCAGAAAAGAATATTTGTTGTAGTATTTATCATAGTATCAGCTGTAAAAGAGACTGCCAAAAATAAGAAACTGGCATTCAATCTTATTTTTAATAAGTAACAGTAACCTGGAAGAGATGGTTATATGGAAATCTCACCTTTGGCTTTAGACCTAACACAATCTCTGCAAACTCTCAATTCCTTTTCTTTTCCTGGAGGCCTCCCTGAATGTATTAACTGTCAGGAAAACTGTGTTGAAGTACAACTTTGCTCTAAAGGAGACCAAAAAAAGAATACATTTAGGTGTGAGCTAGTAAAACAACTCCTAGTCAAGGGTAATGCAAATTTTGTAGTAACAGCCAAGAGATCTGTTTTACTGATTGTATAGATTGTTAAAACATTTGGTTTTACTTGGACTTTGGTGGTGGCGAATGGCTGGGAAATCACCAGCAGTTTGTTTTTATAGCAATAGCAATGTGGCAAACCTGTACAGTTCTAAAGATGAAATATCTTGACGTATATTGCTAGAAGGCCAACCACAGGATCTTGTGTCTGGAGCTGATAARTGCTGCTGCAATCTGAATAACAAGGCAGGGTTTACTGACAGTTTGAATGTCTAGCCTTTGCGGTTGTAAAGAGCTCTTCTAGCCTCACAAAAYGCTAAAATAATGGTTTGCATTCCCCTATGAAATACTTGATCCTATCATTTTGTTGGTAGAGGCCAGAATCAAAATTTCAGGGTTCAAAACCAGGAATTGGTRCAAGACTGGGGAGTTGAGGTGCAGTGTTAAATCTTTAATTTACTTTGTTCCTTTAGGACACAGCAGCAATAGACTATTAAGGCATTATATATAAAGGAAAAGAGAAAAAGTCTTTCAACTGGAGACAACATGGTAAATTGGCCTTAGGCTGTGCCTCTCCTGAGCAGGTTCCCAATGCCTGTGGTGAATTGTGTGGCTGGCCTTTCCAGTCCTCAGCTTCCCTGCAGTTGGAATGGGACTGGGAATAAGGAACCTTTTCCCTCAGGTGGCCGGAATCCCTGTGCTGAAACTCARGCCTGAGGAGGGGAAAAATGCCTGTCTCTAATCCAGAAATGCTCCGAGGAGGCTGGTGGGGTTGGATGAGATCCATTTAAACGTCATACATGAGCGCTGTGGATGGATGTGTTTGTGTACACGTGTGGCACGTACACAGGGGTGATCACAAGAATAGCAGGGCTTATTTTTCAGTAATAAAGCTGCCTTTCTCATTAAATCCTTTTAAAATGTCTTGAGTTTAACATTCTCAAGGCTTACATAGTACCATTTCATGGGAGTGACCTTTGGGAAATTGGTTAATTCTTTTAAAAATGGTTCCACTTTTAAAACCAAAATTTAACAATATAAACAACTAAAATGACTTCATCCTTGCATCTGATGCCAGCAGCAAGTATTTTATGTTATACAGTATTTATTTAAAAACATTAGCAATATTGTATTTGTATGTGTATTTTTGTACTTTCTGAGAAGGAGGAAAGGAAAATTCAAATCCCTAATGCTTAGTGTGACAATTATGAAGGTTTTGATGTAACAAATATAACATTTRATGGTGCAGTTTATGCTGTAAAAGGCATTTATGCCTCTATGTGAACATAAAATCACAAAAACGATCTCATGAATGTAGATCAAAAGTAAAGCTATGCCATGCGCGATGGGTAATGGGTAGATACAACTCAGACGAGTACCTTTCAACAAAGCAATACAGATAAAGTATCAACTGAGATAATCAGAAATACGTGTTACATTAACCGATGCTTTCATTACTTTGTACAAAGGCAGTGAAAATGGATTTGTTTGATACTGTTGGAATGCAATTGGTTTGTACTGCTGGGGTGCGTAGGCGGTGCAGCTCCGTGACAGCGAGCAGTGTTTGTGTCAGGGTTTGTGTGTGGTATCCCTAACCTCAGCCCTCTCTGGATGCTACTAGATATGGGGCTATCAAAGAAAAAGGGGGTCTCATGTGAAACRTGGGCCTAGCCAATGAAGTCAGGTGTCTGCTCTGCGTCATTATATGTAAAGCGGGTRATCCTAGGGCTGTCTGTGTAATATTGCAGTGTTAAGCAAAGCTTTGCAGGGTGCCTGAGAGAATTCRGTCTAAAGGATTTCGAAGTTCAGTGTAAAATATGTCATTACTATTTTACAGATGTAATTTCATTCATAAATGGTAAGGAGAAAATCTGAAATGGTAAGTTCTGTGAAAAAAATCAGTGACATGATGTTTTCATCGTTAGATTTTTATTCTCTTCTTTCAGTAAACCTAGCTGGAAATGCTTAGAAGAAGATTAGGCATAGCTAACTCCTAATTATTGTATTTATATACTAACAAATACTGTTCTGCTGTGATTTGTTGATGAAATTCATATGTCATATGCCTCTTGAAGAATGAAACATTCTCATAAAAATAATGCTAGTAGCCTGAACTTCTGTGCAGACCATCTTTGATTTGAGTAGAGTCGCATTTAGGAATTGTTTGGCTCATTATGTCTGTAAGCTGGATATTTATTTTAAGAAGCATGACAGAAGGAAGACGTGATTGGAGTCACTGATGCAGCCCYCTAACCAGACGAGATGTTGTGCTCCGCTTTATGTGCATGTTTGCCTGAGGTATATGTTTCTTCAAGCCCACAAACTATTGTGCTGCTTAWAATGTGTCGGCTAAAGCGCATTATGCCCCAGCTGTGAGAAAGCTGTCAAGCCGTGCTTGAAATTAGTTGAGACCCCAATTCTCCACACCATATATAGATCTTCCTGTAAATAGAAGAGTTGCCTACACCTGTAGGGTCTGAATCAGAGATCAATAATATCTGGTGTAAGTTTGAAGAACAGTTTTACTAGGGAGTGACAGTTTTTAAACAGTGTTTTTTTCTAGAGAGTAATTAGGGAAAAACAGTTTTACATGCAGGGAGGAAGAGTGTAAAAGTTTAATGCTGTGTTTCACATTCCTTCTTTAACACCWTTTGTTTTGTTACTGATGAATATACTAACCAAATTTTTATTTCCTAGGGGATAACCTGCTACTATTGCTAGTCCCAAGAGAAGACGAATAGTGACCTTCATTCTGCGTTCGTTTCCACAGCAGTCCGCTGAGGCATCACAAGCAAGGAGCTTTGGCAGTGAGGGACTTCATTCTTTTTATTAGGGTAGGAGAGTCTTTGATAAATATGGAAGTTCTATAATTATTTCTAAATTAATAATAATTAACGAAAACAAAATAAATACTGAAATCATGAAACAGGTCTTTTATTTTCAGGAGTTATTTGCCAGCATCTGGATTAAAGTTAGGGCAGGCATTCAGAGATCCTCTCTCTGTATGTGATACATGCATACAAAGCTGCTGTTTGGTCTTTTTAAAAGTACAGAAGATTTATCTTGAGGAATCCTTGCTTGACTGGGAAGACTTCCAAGGTATTTTGCAAGGTATATTTGAATTCTCTGACTATATCCAGTTCTGAAAGCTTTGGGAATTATGAATCTACATGCAAAATGAGCTCTTACAACAAGCAGAGCCAGTTAATAAATATTAAGARTGGCTGAGTTCTTCTATATCTATTTGAGATGAAATTAAAAAAAGTATATATTAATGAGGAGAAGTAGTAATATGGCTTAAATTCAAGAATTTTTAAGTGCTTTCTTAGCTTACATCCATGTTTGAGTTTTGTCATTTTGACTTGATATGTAACATAAATGGGTAGATTGGTCTTATTGACCGATCTAGTGTGACTAGGCTCACAACTCTTGTATAATCTGTAATATATTTTCATAGAGCAACTTGAGATTCAGTAGAATGCCTCAAAGGGAATGAAGGACAGCTAYGGATCCCAGGCCCTTTTGGGAACTAACATAGGAGCACAGAACCTAGAAGTCCTTGGAACATGCAGGCAGATGAAAGAGATCTAAAACAAAATATTTGGCTTTATTTTGGAACCTGCTTGTTTCAATTAAACTAAACTGAAGTAGTGTTTAGAATTTTAAAACTGGTAGCAGGCTAGAAGAAAGAA
>NW_020455477.1:1584965-1647766 GCF_003342845.1 Nothoprocta perdicaria
CTGTTAACAATGTTCAGCTGTCTGGTGTGTGTAAAAGGTAGTAAGGGTGATTTTGCATATTTCTATTATTTGTAATTATTCTTTAATATGTTTTCACTTTTCAGTAATTCCCAAGCCACTCCACTTGAAGCAAAAGGTAGACCAAAATATTTCACCTGAGGTGGGAAAGCTTTCAGAAAGTAATAAGGAAAATAGAGAAGCTGAATCTGAAAGAAATAAGGAGAGATTTAGATTATATGTTCACTAATGCTTTTTTTAATATTATTAGTGGCTAGGGACTTGGCATTCCATTCGTGCTACACCTATTAGATCATTTGGGAAATAAACTCTCTTACAAATAAATTAACATTTTATTGGAACACTGTCTTCTACAGCAACGTCTGTAAAGCACTCTGTGCTAAAGCACTCATCTTTTACAACCCAAGTACCTATGTCAAATGAAGTCAACAGGTGACCCAGGTGACTGCATACAGCTAATAGTACAATCAACAGTAACCAGTTTGGTGTGCTGTAAAAGCTATGCATTTCGTTTCAGGATATGCTCCCTGAGGTTTTAAAACATWAGCACATGATAAATATGTATTTCCTGTAAGGATAGTTAAAATTTCACTGCTATAAAATCTTAGGACCTTCAGGGCTAAAAACAAATCCTCTGAAGCCTGGCAATATTTAATTACTAGAGGAAAAAGCTCCCGTTTCCAGTTCTGCAGGGTGGTACGATACTGGTTCTTAAACCCCACGTTCAATCTTATTGGCCCAGCATTTGGGCCAGTGTAATTTGGGGAGGGAAATGTTATAACAGAATATKGGTGAGGAGAAGTAGGAGGAAAGCTTTTGCTAGATGATAAAATAAATACTAGCTTCCTGGAGCTTTTGGATGCTTGACGTGTTCAAAGCACTCCTGGCAGAAGTGGATAAATATGTGGAATACAAAGTCAAAGGTACCTGGTAAGCACAATTCATTACGTGCCTCCCAGTCTTATGGGGAGAACACTTCCATGTTTAACTTTCAGGAGAGACCTGGGAGCTGGCAGGGAGCTGGCGGCACCAGCCCCTCAACAGGTATTTGTGCCATGGGGCTGCCGGTCCCTGAGAAAGCCCAGGGGGTCTGTGGGCTGCTGTGGCTTCCTTGTGTGGGCCACTCCAGTGGTTCCCCAAGGAGTTGGGGTCAAAAGAGGGGCCTCACACTGAAATGTGCAGCCTGTTCAGGGCTCCTGGGGTTCTGCCCTTTCTGCTTCTGCACCTTTGCTGGCCTCTCTTTCCAGGATTGTGGCAGTTTGCACATGTTCTTTACTTACATGTGCTTTCAAAGCAACGTGTGCTTCACAGTTTCACTTCTCATCATCATCCTTTTAGACTAAGGTTTATTGGGGATTTTCAAATAGTTCAGTCATTTAAATAGTATGCTGAATTGAAATGCAGCTTAAAAACATAAATCATAAAACATACCATCAAATTAGACAAAATATTTTATGTCTCAACCACCAAAACTTTTCTGTAAAGTTACTTTTGCTATTTGCATTGGTAAAAATAACCACCAAACAACATTCCAATAGTTCTTTTTCTGGGGCAGGATGGATCTTGGTATAGTCAGCAAGCCCCACAGTTGTTCCATCACCAGCCTTCTGTTTACTGCCTGCTACCAGGGCTTAGTCCCTTTAAAAAGCCTAATTTAAAAGAAAGACAACCATATCCATAAAGAACAAATAGGCTATTTCATCCATGAAGGGTGATTATGGTTCTTCGACTTGCTTTAAAGAAATAAGACAGATCATTGCCACACACTCCGACCTGCAGCCCTTTTGAGTTATGGATCTTTCATAAGCAGCGAAGGAGCTTGGCACTCACCCTTCATGGGTGAAGTAGCTTATTCATATTCAGGAACAGGTAGCAAACAATTATAAATGGATTTAAAGAGACGCCAAGATTATTGTCTGGAAACATCAATTACTCTAACCTGTTTTTAGTTTGTTCCTTCCCCTATCCTTGTGTTTCATATTACGGGATCTAGTAGTGGCACCTAGCCCGTTTAATACTAAACAGAACCCAAGAATCATTAACAAGGCTACAGAAATAACATKACCTTTCCAAACAAACAAACAAAAAAAACCCAAAGACTAAGCCCTTCCCTAGAGGATGGCTGTAGTTCATTTCAGCCACTCTGCACTAATTAACCACGATTGCAATTTGCAATCAATGCAGAGTAGCTTAGAGCAGGGTGCCTGTGCCTGAAGGAGAAATCAAGTAATTTATGGCATYTACCTGGCTCCAATGGCACTGCAGGGAATCACTGCAGCTTGCTTATGTGCCCTTTTAATGGTGATGTGAGGATGACAAGATGAAGGACATGCACCCTACTCTGCAACAGATCATGAAAACCGAGCATGACATCCGTCATGCCCCATCCCACCCCGGACAGAAGTGSCCTATCCAAGCTCCATTTCCTTGGGAACTCCTACTGAGGAAATGTCTTTTCCTGAATGAGATACTTTTCTCTATGAATGTGATGTAGAAAATAAGGCTGAGATCAACCTGAACTAGCTTTAGGTTCATAGCTGAGCCCTGCTCGCAGTCACTGGAGAGATACAGATAGTCTCTTTTCTCAGCTGATCAGGATCCTAACCAAGGTGTCTCTGTGAGCTGTCCATGAACACAAGAAATGACTTTCATACTGTGAAATTTGTCATCTTAAGTTCAAATTCAAAGAAGAATATGGCCTGAAAGTAGAATTTTTAGTGAAAGATAATTAACATAAAAACTGGACCCACATGGAGTGCACCATGTCAGTGAAGWCAACATGTTACCTTTCTCAATTGCTCACATAAGGGAATATCATTCCTAGGGTGCACAGTAAAATAGCCTKAGGCTTCTTTAGGCTGCATTTTTGCAGTAGTGCTGGGAAAGCATGAAACCAGATGAAAGTGAGTGACTGGCAGCTGTGTGAGGCACCCAGTGATAATGTAGTTTCTGCCTCAAGAAAGAGGAAATGACAAGAGAGAAGGGTGAAAAAGAAGTTGCCAGGTGATACAATGATAACAAAGACGCTTTTATCAGGATACCCAAATACACACTTGAAATAGTCTTATCTCTATTTTTACTGCTTTGAAGATCATCTGAAAATTTSATTCTGCTATACATTAGTAGTAAAAAAAAATGCTGGTTTTCCTGCTCTGCTCCTTTTTCCCCACCATGAGTAGAATTAAAATTGCTAACATGAGGATAAGAGGGAGAAAGGTGAGGAGCTGCTGCTTGACTCTTTAACCCTGCCTGAAAACCCCACCGTGCAGAACGGTCATTCTGACAGAAACCACAAATCAGCTCCTGACGACGGAGAGTGGATAATAACTTTACAGAAGCAAGTTCTCTCTCTAAATACCTAATTGTAGCAGCCGTGGAGTCAAGCCATTTGTTTCAGCAGTGCGATGGCACCACTACAGAGGAGCACGTTGGCGACTTCTGAAGCTCGCTGGAAGTGAAGTTTGCCAGGCTCGCAGCACACAGGCCTGAGGGACCTCTTACAGCCACTGTCAGCTTGAAGCTTTAAAAGAGCTGCTGGCAGTCCATGAGCTTCTTACGGCAGTTTGACTTGGTATTTCAAAGGTAGGCTTTTGTGTATTAAAAAGCTTTTGGCCTACTTTACAAGGTAACTTTTTATAATATATTATTATATAATGAATATGTTCATTATATGAACATATTGAAGCATTAATATGTCTTTTGTGTGACTTGTGCTTACACYTGTGTGCCTTTATCCACTCACTTATATGCCTATGTGCATATTTGCCAATATGCATAAATATACATGTGATTTTTTAATGCATATAGGTACATCAATGTAGATTTCTTTTTTTTCCTTTTTTTTCTCCTTCAAATCATTTGCTTCTGTTTTATGCATCATGAAATAGACCACCTACATACATGTTTGAAATGGCTTTTAGTCAGTCAGTCACCACTGAATTACTGAGGTGGTAAAACTACACTACTTACTAATAGATTTAAACAACCATCTGTCCTATGCTYCTGGGCTTACTTCTTGGCTACAGCAAATTGCCAAAACTCTGCTCGAATTGTTTAGATCAACTTTCCTTTCTTGCTTGCTCTCAGGGTTTGGCCCAAAAGGCTTGTAGCTATTGAGATGTACTAAAATACATAAAAATCCACAGGACATATATGATAACTGAAACAATAGAAGGTTTTTCAAGTCCTTTCACCCCATTTTGTTAAGGTATTACTGCGTGAACCTCTTAGGGCAGAGTCCTGGCGTTTGCCTCTCTTGGTGCAGGCAAATGTTTAGGAATCATGAAAATCAGGTGGTTTAAAACAGTGACAAATCCAGCACGAACCTGAGTGAGGAGATACCAAATATGTTAAACGTAATTTCTCTGAGGAATGGCTTAAGGTTTTTTTCATAATCCGTGAGCTTCAGCCCAAGGTGGCACTAGGGGATCCCAAGAAGCAGCAGTTTGTCGAAATACACCTCTGTTTTCTGCATCCTCTCCCTGGAGTTGCCTTCCACTTCCTGACTTCTCTTCTTCCACGGTTTTTCAGTTGGTATTTTCTAAAAATGTGTAAGTCTTGTCAATGTGAAGCAAGCTGGAAGTACAGGATACAAATGAGACTGGGAAGAGAAAGCTGATGTTAATGCCTTTTTACAGTTTTGCACCTAATCTTGAAGGGACGCCTACTTGTTAGGTGTTCATCTGCGCAGGATGGTGTTAATCCTGGGTAGAGATGTATTTGGATTAAAATATGGTTCCAGAAGTCCTCCAGGCATGGCGTATGTTGAGAAAGCAGTAATTTCCCCTCTTTTACACCATATCTGCTGATCTCAAAATCCTCTTAGTCCTCTCTTACTTCAATTCCATAAATTGACATTTTCAGTATCCTGCAGAGACTTCAGAAAAAACTTCCTTCATTTGCACTTTGGTGGCCTTTGGCAAGTGCCGTGGCTTGTGTCTTTGAAAACTTCTTTCACCTCCCTTACGCTCAGCTCCAGGGTCCCTGCCGTTCTCTCATAGTTACCAGAAAGCAAAATACCGTCACCACTTTGGCTGCTGCCGCCCGGCATTTGGGTTTCCATCCTGGAGAACAGGGTTCATGCTGCTGCTGAAAGCACATTTGAGAGTTGCCAGACTGCTAATCATTCAAAGTTACCTGGAAACTGCAGGTTGTGCAGCGGTCTAATTAAATAAAGTGTATTTCCTGTGGGATTGTAAGAAAACCACATTGTCTTTCTGCTTCCGTTCCCCGTCTGAGAGAATAATTCTTCCTCCTTCATGAGCAAGCCAATAAATCAGTTGCCTTCCATGCTGCAGATTTGGGTGATGTAAGTATCTAGATATTCTACTGAGTCTGCCCCACATCTTATAGGTTCGTTCTGTTCTCCTGTTACCCAGGATCTGCTCAGCAAAGATGTCAAAGTGAGTGGATATGAGCAAAAATCCCAAAATGTTTCAGATCACCTTTGCTTTTTTTTAATCTCAGGGCACATTTGGCCTTCTCAGATTCCTACATTTTATCCTATTTTCAGTGCAGGTTTGGTTGTTCTGACTCAAGTCATCACCTGTGATTGTCAGAGCTATTTAATGGCTGAAGATATCTAATTTATTACTGAAATTAGTTGAACTTGGATATCTTGGGGATGTTGAAAAGCTTGCTGAAGTATTTTTATGTCATTTGGTAAGTAAATTTGATCCTTAATATCTTTGCCTCAGATTCCCTACAACTAAGAGAGAGAGAATTTTATTTACATATCTCCAAGATTGTTGGAAAACCACAACTAAATAATATATGAAGTACTACTGATTTTAATCTGTATGGAATGTGTTTTGAAGACAGGCACCAGCATAAAAACTGATGATCAAATTAGGGTTAGCTCAGAACTGCCTCATGTTTTATTAAGGAAAATAAAACCACATTCCTATATGTCCCCCGTATATTCCTGCAACATGGGCAAAAATGTTGTGGCATCATTAACTGCTTGAAAAGGGCATGGGAAACACGTTCTACCCCCTCAGAGGAGTTTGTGCTCCCTGCTTCTACCTGGGACACATCTGTGTTCATTATAGTTCCTTCCATCAAGAATTTTTAGGCACAAAGAGTTAAGATGCTGTGTTTGAGATGGTGACGGCATCTATCAGGAAGTGTCTGAGATGATGTTCTCTGCACGCAGCTCGTGGTCTAGAGCTGCTTGTGCATTGCCAAGCTCTTGCTGGCTACGTGTCCCCGCAGTGTGCGATGGCAGGGGCCTTGCTCATGCACTGGGGAAAGCAAGGCACTGCCCTGGGGAAAATAAGAAGGCAACCCTCTAGACAAGAGTGTCAGAGAAGGGAAAAATTGTGCTTTGTTCAGGTTTCTTCTCCTTCTCTCCTGCCCTTCCTCCCTTCCCCACCCCAGCCCTGTATTTGTTTTAAGAATTTGTATGGTATGTGTGAACTATACAAGTAAAGCCCTCCCCCCTGCCATGTGCTAATGACACGATTTAAATCATTACCATGTGCCATGATTTCTGAAAGAGACTTTTCTGTTTACCACACCAGTAAATACAAGTTAGTAGTGTTAGGGGTCTGATACAAACTTGTAAAAGCAAAGCAGACACTCAAAGCTGGTCTTGACTTTTATCCCCAGTGCAATACAGCTTATTTTGTCTTTGCTGTCTCGCGTATCGGAGAGATTGAATGTCAGAAATGAGTGTTGCTGGATATCAGTAAAAAGTAGCAAGGTTTCAGGTATCATAGACTTAAGGAAATACTATTTTAAAGAGAACTGAAGAGATCCTTTTTTTGACATAAATGGGAATGGGGCTTCTGTAGTCAGCTTGTCTGGTTTCCTGGGTCTCTGCAGTGCAAAGTCCCAAACTGTAGCTTGGGTTTCATAGCACATTCTCTAAAGCCAACTACCAGCTAAGCCTCTTGGCAYTGGGGCGGCAAGGAAGAGCTGCAGACCTGGCATCTGCTCTTGATTTGCCSCTGTGTTCTCCCCACTGTGTGAAGGTCCTTGTCTTCTTGCAAATGAAAGCCTGGAAAAAGCCTCCAAGAGACATCCCAGTGAATCCCCGAGCCTCACAGGGGAAGCCAGGCTTGTGTAGTGGGACCAAACCAAGCAAAAGGCAGATCCTGCATGTGATTGTGTTTTGTGTCTCCCCTTAAAATCCCATTTGAGCAGGTGTTGGAGACAGAAATCTAATCTCTTCTTATTTTCTTCAAAAAATGAGTAAATCAGATACAATTTTCTGAGGGTGCATGTGGCACTGCAGTCAGCAGGGAGATGAAATTAAAGTTCAACATCCTTGTAGTTCTCCCTGTAAACTGCATTTTTGAAAGGACAGGTTATTCATTTCTCTCTCTCTCTCTCTCTCTCTCTTTTTTTTTTTTTTTTTTTGGCTGCCATGGATCCTTCCACTCTTTTTTTGGTGACATCCCAATTATTTTTGATATAGTGGGATAAGACAGACTATTTCACTTCCTTTTTAAGAACTGTTGCAAAGTTGGACTTGTAGTGATCTTCTGATCCAAACCCCTGTGAAATCAATTACAGGAAGGTTTTTTATATCTCTTTGGTCAAGGCCCTGTGTTAGCAAAGGAAGAAGTGGATCCACCAGCCTGAGGGAGCTACAGTCTAGATTAAAATGTATTTAGAAGGCAGTTTAAAGAAGTTCCTCCTTTTAAACCACTCTAAATGACTTAGGGTTCTTCAGTAGGAAAGTTCTGCTAGATAATCRCTGTCATTTTTACATCCTGAGTTTTTTGGAACTGTTCCATTGAATTGTGCAAAGATAGAGGTGGAAAGGAAAAAGTCTTGGGAAGAATGGAAGGCAATGATAAAGTTGGGAGACAGTTGCTGATAATCAAATATGGTCAGATGGTCAGAGCTGCTCCTTTTGTTTTTTCATCTACAAGTGGAATAGGAATTTTTACATGTCTGCCTTTGGAAGTTGTCAATGTTGTTCACAATGTGTCATCACACTTTTTAGCTACTGTTGCTTTGAAAACTGAAGTTGAATGGTTGGGTAATTTACTAGTTACTAGAATAAAGGCACTAGAATAAAATGGTGGTGGTTTCTGCCTTCTGCAGGATTTGAAGAAGAGATTAGAACTGGGGACTTTCAATAGCTCAGAAAAATTATAGGGGAGATGAGACAGAATGAGAGACACGTTAATTGGGGGGCGAAAAGGATTATGTTGTCATTGACTGTCCAAAGCAAAACGCTTAACTGTGCAGTTTGTATGTCTCAGATTTTAATAACTATTTTTCTTTCTGACTCAGAGAAACTAAGATTTACTGGCTGGCTACATTCAATTTTGTCTTATCGTATTCTCACCAACTAATTGCATGTGTAATATATAATGAAATGTTTTCAGACTCGCTCTCTGGAGTGGATGTATAGACTATATGAATAGTGTTCATGCCTGAATGCCCATTCACATGAATAAGAGCTCTTCCCTAAACACTGCAGAGATGATACTTCTGTTAATGACTTCTAGAAGAAAAAAAGAAGAGGGCTATTAGGACTATTCATATTACAAACAGTTTTTAAGGACATTAATGAATTTAGTCTGTTTTCTTTCCCATAAGTTTTTCTTTAAAAAACCTTGAGGTAACAGAAACAGCAAGCTTATAGAGGAATGCACTTGGTGGGATGAAATGCTTTGTAAAAGACATTTCCAAGGTTCAGAAGTATCAAGAAAAGAGTAAAAATCAATAGGCCTGCTCTAGAATAAGCACAGGTAAGTCTATTCTTCTAGATGCTATTGTACAAGATGTGCTTTCACGTCCGTTTTTAGCCTAGAAAATATGACCCTTGACATCTTATATGTAAGGTGAGTCTGCTGGCCAGTAGGTTATTGGAGGAGGGACAGTCTTTTTTCTGGAGCTTTTTCAATTTATAGAAATAGAGAATTCTAATATCAGTTAGTTGTGGAGCTTATTAAAGAGCTAGGTATTCAAAGAAGGATTCAGCACTTGCTCATGTGAATACCAAATCAGGAAAGTGTTGCCAGGAATATCTTTGAATCGTTTCATTTTTATACCAAGGTAGGATGAAAAGGGATATTTCTGAAATATTAGAGTTTCTTGCCAGTGCAAAACCTTTTCTGATGAACTCTACCTTCTGAGAAATTCTCTTTTTCACTATTTGATTGAAAACCAGCTGAGAGTTTGAAAAAAAGTCCATATGCAACTGTACTATACTCACATACAATGTAGGTAGAATCTGTGATTGCTGCAGAAGCAATAACTTTCCTGATGTTTAGGGTGGAATTTTGAAACGCTTAATTATATTGAGCTACAATTTTATGTGAATAAGCAGTACTTCCTCCTGCCCCCTCCGACTTTCAAATACACATTATTAGTAGAAGAAAGGAAAACATCTCAAGATTAATAACATTTTCCAAGAACAATTTATCCTCTTAGTTTACATATCATTATTTTCCCCCATATACATAATCTTTGTATGGTTTGGCCTAGCCTGTGTACGTAGACCAAATAATATACCAGTCATCTGTGGTCACTTTATATAGTTACATCCTGTTTTGTGTGTAGGGGTAATGATCTTGTTCTGTATTATTCAACACTTGAGACCTATAAGGGGACCCTAAGCAGCCCCCATGCACTTTGCAAATTGGATTTCCGAGGCACACAGGACTGGGAGAGGCTGTTTCCTGTGGGGTTGTGATGGGAAGAACATGAGCACGGGCACACAAACACTGCTCGATGCAGAGTATTCCCAGCCTGAGACTCCAGCAGTCTCTGTTGTTCCCAGTCTCTGGTCAACATCAAATTCTAGTCGCTAAACAGAAGCTCAGGTTTCTGCCTGGAAGTAGGATGAGGTGCCGTGGCTTAACCCTTGCACAATTTCCAAGGCTCTGTGGTAAAACTGGGCCCTCCTCGTATGACACAACAGCTAGTTCATTGTAGCAGTAAGATCCCAGCTGATCTTCACGAGGCAGGATTTACAGTCAAGCCTTTGAAATCTTATATTCTTCTGTGCCTATGTTAACATATTGTCTGAGCACTTCATCGTTTTAATGCTGTTAAACCCCAAGGGTTAGGTAAATACTGTTATGAAGCGAAAGGATAAAGACTTGCATTATCAAAACTGGATAGATGACTAATTTCCAGTGATATATGCCTGGAGCCTTTAAAGTTTCGACCTGCAATGCTTTCCTGTAGTCCTACAGGAAGCGTGTTGTAGAATAAGATCTTGTGAACTCCCTGAGATGGCAGCTTATCTGGTTGATACTGTTTTCCATTGTGGCAGGAGAAAGATTTGAATGAACATCACGTTCAAAGTCAAACTGATATGTAGAATAAAACTCCTTTGGGACTACAGCATGATGATTCATATCCATTCTGTTTATATTGGTTGTGATTAAATACGAGGTTGTGTCTTTCGTTTCTCCCTGCCTTAGCACCTTTCTCCTTTGTTAATACTTTTTAACAGAGATCATAGAAGCTACTACTCGCTTGTTTTTAGAAAATGCATCATGGTATGTTCTCAGTTACATATTAATTCTCCTCAATTAAACATTTAAGTTTAATTGGAGAGACCTAATGTTACTTAAATGGAGAGACCTAAATGTTACTTAAATGCCCCAACCTATTAAAATCATTGTTCATTTCAAATTTAATAATAATAAATAAAAAAGATTTAAATGAATAAACTCTCCCGGAAACCAATGGCTAAAATGCAATAATTCTCTAAGCTGTGTCCCCTTGTATACTACTGTCTCTGAAGGCAGAGAACTGAGGAAATAAACTGTCCTTTTAAAATAATATGTTTCTGCCTACAGGTAAAAGTTTATTCTATTTTCTCTCCCAACCTACATTGTGACAACAAATAATTACTCATTTTCTTATAGTTTGTTAGGACTGGTGAAGAATGAGGGCAGAAATCAGTAATAATGACACTTGAATTAAGAAGAAAGTGTACCCTCTAATTTCCCGATTGGTTACAGAAACCATTTGCTTTTTGGTTTGTCTTCTGATTATGCTCTAAAGAGCCTGCATTCCTCCACAGTCTGAGAAGAATGTAAATGTAAATTCTTATTTATACTTCAAGGCAATTTTCTGTCCTTAAAGTTCAGCTATTTGTATTTTATTCCTTATAGAAATTACGTCTGAAYTGCCATGTTAAATTGTTCCAATATGTATTCATCCTAATCCATTTTGGTGCCTCTTTCAAAAACAAGTAAGAATAAGGTTTATTTTATGATGCTGGTAAAAACAAACAAACAAAGAAAATCTTATTGTCTCTTTTGGGCAATTTAAAGTCACATTTAAATTTAAGCAATTTTTTACAATGTCAGACAGTGCAGTCTGCTCAGATGCTGCATGTCCTCAGGATCTGTTAAATTCTCTAGAATGACCAGGTCCCCAGCAATTATACAGGGTGTACAGGATCGGGACTGAGATTTTTTTTCATTTCCCAGTGGGAGAAATGTTAAAGGAAAAAATCCCACACATTCCTGGAGACTTCAGTCTAAATGATGGAGAGAGACAGAAACCCAGACAGGTCTCCATTCTGTTTTCAAGAGACTGACAGGCAAAATGCTGAAGAAAGGTTTGGGAAAGGTACTTTTCTCAGTCTGAAATGTGTAGAAGCTTCAGGTCTTTCTATTATAAATGAAAAGGAAAAAGGTGAATCCATTAACCTAACTGAAACCCTTGGATGTTGCATAGATACAGATTGTCGCATTTATTTTAAAACCAATAGTGTTTGATAAGATGGAGGTGTTGATTTTGCAGGATAAGTGATAATGCACACTAGTTGTGCAGGGAGCAAGAGATGGTTTTGGGAGTGCAGTGCAAAAAAATGTGAACTTAGGTTTGGTGAAGAGATTTTTGTTTGAAAAGTGGCCTCTGTTCAGTTAAACACTCATGCTGAACTAGAAGCCTTACCTGCTCTGTATGTTTCCATTAAAATCTATGTGAGTCTGAAGACTAAGCCTGTCCAAAATGATTCATTAAATGGGAGTCAGGAGCTCTGAATACAATTAGGAAGACCAGAAGTCATGAGAATATTACAATCTAGAACTATTGAATTTGCTTTTTTCTTATGGGAACAGCATAGTGCAATTTAAGGAAACCCTAAAGTGCATGCAGGAGCAGAAATGCTGTGCTTGCTTCCACTTGCTGTTGCTTGTATCTGGCTGTATGAAAGAAACAGCTCATCTAAGCCCTGACTTGGAAAAGCACACAGAGAGTGATGCATGAATCAGTCATAGCTGTTGAGTAAGAAAATAATATGCTTCAAAGGCAAAAAGACACTTTCTCCTTTCTTTTCACTATTTTCTCAAAGGCAAAGCTATGGGTGGGGATCATAAGATGCTTAACAG
This sequence comes from Nothoprocta perdicaria, assembly GCF_003342845.1. Taxonomy (NCBI): domain Eukaryota; kingdom Metazoa; phylum Chordata; class Aves; order Tinamiformes; family Tinamidae; genus Nothoprocta; species Nothoprocta perdicaria. Next base: position 1,597,301 of record NW_020455477.1, read on the forward strand.
AGCATCTGGTAGCTGCTGTATGATAATGTATTAAAATTCTCCATCTTTTTTTTTCTGTCTTATTTGGAAGGTAATACAAGAATCCAGGGTAAATCGCAGCATGTAAATTCAGGATCCTTTTCTGCTGATTGTTAATGAGAGAGTACTAAGACTCCATGATCTGGGTTTCTTTTCTATAGGGGTTAGTCTGTGCAGGACCCTGATATAAATGTAGCATATGGTATTTTTATGCTGCAAATGCTATAGCAACAATGCTACTATAAATAGGTTATTAGTTTATGGAATGGCTTTTCTGTGGTTAAATGAGGTGGAGATGAAGAAGCAGGAGAGAAATGTTGAAGACATAGCTGGTCTATGGAGTGCAGTGTGTGTCTAGGGATCAAAATTCTCAAGTAGACGTGAATCTCTTGTGAGCATGTTTAAATATTATTGTTTTTCTAGTGACACTTTAGCATTATAATAATCTGCAAATAGGAGAATTAACAATGTAGCTGCATAAATGCATTTCTTGTTTGTCTGGAATTATGCGTTATTCTTCAGTGTCCTTCAGACCCAGGTGGCTGTCCTGCCCCGAAGACAGTGTGGACCTCGGAGCTGACCCGGGAACGGCAGCTCGCAGTCAGCAATAAAGGCCGTTGTGGCTGCTGTCGGGATTGCTTCAGCTGGGACTTTGTGGAGCCTGCTTCTATAAATATAAAACAATTCAATTGTGTAATTACCATTACCGATGTGAATTCAATTTGTCTATATTTTTGTACCATAGTATTAGGTCTTCGAATCTTGAGCTAGCACGGATTCTTTCAGTGAGTACCAATCTCTCCAGATCTTGAGAGGCAGAAATTAAGTCATCCGAAGCAGATGGAGTAAAAAGTGGAAGGGGGGTCAAAGAGGAGAAAGCCATTTTCAGGAAACTTGTTTTGCTTTTAATCCAATGTTGCCTGTGCTGAATAATTTCCTTTAATCACCTGATCCACTGAAATTAAGTTAGAGCTCTGGTTTCAAGAAATTTTGAATCAGACTATTGTGCTTGTTAAAAGTATCAGGGTGCTGCAATTGAAAATAGGCTGCATCCAGGGATGGGATAATCACTGCATACTGCTCCCCCAGAGGTCTCTTCCCCTGAACTGCAAGGGTCACCGCAAATAAAAGAAAACAGAAGGGAGTCTAATCTTGCCTAGTACTTTTCTTCTCAGTCAGAAGTTTAGATGAGAAAGATCTGCTCCAGGTATGGTCTCTTTAACCTGGACAGACACTACAACCAGTGGGGCAGTGATTGGAATCCCAATATCAAATAGTTAGAGCTTTTAAAGCATGCGTTGATTTCTACCTATCTGATGCAAAAATGCTCTGTTCCATACTATGGGCTGCATTGCTACCTTAATCACTTTATTATTAATTGTTAGTTGCTTCCACTAGCCCTCTCATAGATTTCCTTTAATTCGTATAAAATTGGTGTGTGCTCTGTTATTGATGGCATTGCCTGTGTGTTGCACTGGCAGGGAGCGGGCAGGAGATACTGTTTTGGCTCTGACCACTGCATCGAGGATGGCCTGTTTTCAAAGGGAAGCTCAAAGGAGAACCGTGAGAAACAGGTAGGATGCATCCGTCTCCCTCTCTGTTGAATGGATTCTGCTACAGGCGAATTTCCAGCGAGAGACCCCTCCACAGCTGCTAGGTGACCTTACAAAGGGGAACAGAAGGAAGCGCGTGGTCTAAAGACCATCATTGTGTGTGAGATGTTCAGAATAAGTCATGGGGGCATTCCAGTCTCCAGGAGTTGTGGAGGATCAGCTCTGAAGCTGTTCTATGGACTAGGTAAGGAAAAGAGTCGTCCCCAGTGTATTTCTTATCAGCACCTCACCAGGCTGCTTCTATCCTCAATATGTGTCTYTGAGGCTCAGCATTTTCTTCTGCAAACAGAAAGCGCTTGAAACAATAGAGAATTCAGTGCAAGGACTCGTTTCAGGATTGGCTCTTTTCTGACTGAGTCCAGTGGCAGATTGACCTAGTTTTGCAAGTACAAATGCTGACATATTCAGTACAGTTAATCGCTATTTATTCTTTACAGCTGGACTTAACAGAGTTTATAACCATCTTCAGATACTGGCAGTGTTTCAAATCTAATGCATACCTGAGTAAACAACCTGCTCAACAAAAAAAAAAAAAAAAAAAAAAAAAAAAGATGTTCAAGACTGAATTTATTAGTTTGGCCTGTGGCCAAATGCATAAGTGCAAATCCTTTCTTAAATAAAGATCAATCTCTGATAGCCACTAGCTTTAGACAAACTTTCTCTTAAGGGCTTGGTCCAGCTGTGGCTCTCTGAGTCATCCATCATCACTCAATTGAATAACTGTTGATTTTAATAGGACTGATAGTGAGAGGAAGACTTCATAGAATCAGGACATTAAATAGGCTGTCTCAGTTAAGTGATATATTCTGCAGGCTTAAAAAAGCAATGTTTCAAACTGAGAGGTTAAAAGTAATTCACCCCAAATTTATCCTTCTGTTGGATTTAGAACAAATGAAAGGTAATGTTTTTCCTTGCCTAACGCCTGATTTCTTTTCTCTCTTTCTCAGCCATGCCCATCCCAGTGAGCAACCTCTCCTGTTTTTGGCTTTGAGTCTCATAGTTTTAGGTTTAGTGGGGTAATAACAGTCGCTAGACCGTGCGATGCTGTGCGAGAGCGTGCTGCTCTGCGCCACATGAGGCCCTGCAGCCTCACCATAGTGCAATTTCATTCCAGGTGCCCTGAGGCAGGGGCTGGACATAATGAAATGCTGCTGCCTCCTCTCTCCTTTTCAAAGGCTGCCTGTGAAAGCTGCTTCCATGTGTTATTATCGAGTGGCCCACAGAGCTCCTTTCAGTACCTCTCAAATGTACCACATTACATTTTCTAGAGCTGATGCCAGCTGATGCTGATCACCATGATCTGTGCAGCTCAGCCTCATTGGAACTATAATTAAGCCCGTCTGTTATAAACCAAATACTCTGAAAAWCATTTTCTTCATTTACTGCACCTGCCAACGGAGAGCTCCTGCAACCTTTAATGATGCTGGCAATCCTATTACTGTCAAAGCAAATACTTCATTGTGGAAAGGTTGCAGAACCATAATGAGAACTCATTGAAAAATTTGCCAGGAAGTTTTTTCCCCCCTTGCATCAACATCTGTATATTCTGTAAAAAACATATTGGCCTTTTGGGCCAAGGTAAGATATTCTCTGGACTGGAAGAGAGACCAGTGCTCAAAATAGCCAGTAGCACAGATTAAAGCATTCCCACAGGGAGAGGGAGATACAGCTTCAGGTGTTTATTTCAGGGAAGAAAACATCCCTGGCAAATGTGAGCACTGTGTGACTGCCAACTCTGTGCAACCCTGCTCACCTCTCTGCCCTCCTCCTCCAAACTGAAAGGTTTTATTTTCCCTCTACCAGACAGCAAAGAGCACCAAGGTCTTTTTATAGAATAAAATTATGGTTTCCAGTGAGATCAACTATATCTATGTCTTGATCTCAATATACTATTTTCCCAGGTGACAACATGTCAGCAGGAGTGTAAAATATTAGAGTATAGGGCGCTCTTCAAAAGCYCCAAGAAATGTCATCAGCTTTGTTATAGGTTCAGAGTAAAATTCTGCATCATGGTCATGGTGGGCAGGTAAATAGAGACTGATTTTTCCTTTCTGCACTTTGAAACTACATTCATTCGTATCTGTTAAGTCCACTCTTGTCATAGCTGATTTGAATTCTAAACAGTGTTAGAAATTTATTTTGTAAAGCTGTGCTATTCATCTTTAATATAATCATGTAATTTACTCTATTAACACCAGCTGCTGCATTTGGCACAGGTCATCTGGAGTGTTTGAAATGCTATATTAATTTTTCCTTGAACCTATTAGCTAATTCTGAAAATCCATAGAAGCCAGAGCATCCCCTCTTACGGAAGGTTTATTTCTGCCCATGTTCCTGAATGTTTTCTGAGTCTGACAGAAGAAAAAATTCCTTGGGAAGAGGTACTTGCATTTTACTGGGCTTTTTAATTATTGTTATTATTGCTGATATTTTTTGCAGAGCTGCCTTTGGCCCCACATGACACTTTTTAGAGGGAGTTGTATATTGTGTGCAAGATTCATCTCACCTAATGGGTGCCTGAGACCATTAGATGAAATTGGGTTCTGGAAGCTTGGCTGCTAATCTAAACATGCATCATAAATATTAATTATATTTGATATTAACAACTACTTTTTAAATCCCCTCTCTCTGCAAGGCTTTGTGATACCTGGTTGATAACCGGCTCCTGCACTCAGAGCTTTCTTCTGAGGGTCTGACAGTGTCTCCCCCTYTTCTTCTCAGAGCAGAATTGTGCCAGAGTATGTGGACATCTCTCCGCATCCTGCTTTTCYGGGAGATTTCACAAAGCAGCTGCTAATTTAAGAGGAAGCTTTGTAGCTGTTTGATGTTTATTGCATCTCCTGTCTGTTGTATGGACAGTCTTCAGTCTTCGAGGATGTTTTTATTTCTGAGGTAAGGTTTTAAACGTTTTGTGTTTCCATTCTCTGGCAAACTTGGCTTGAGGTCCACCCTAAGCCTGCCAAAATGCATGAGCAAGGTTTAGAGTTGTCCACAGGCTTGTGCAAGGTAGGACTGCTTCACTCTGGGACAGAGGAGAACAGAAAGTTTGGAATGGGATGAAGATCTTGGCAAACAAAACAGCTAAAACATTGYGTAAAGCATCTTTATTGGCACTTCMATTCTATTGCTTTGTCAAGCTGCTGATAGTGACATAGTTCCTGTCTCCTCCCAGCCTGCTCTGCAGTTACTTTTTTCTTAATGCACAGGAGAATTGATTATTTTAGCTGCTTTTCAAAATAAATTCATGCCATTTACAAGGGCAGGTTTTAATGGGAGACTGTATTTTAACAGTGAAAGGACTTTTTCTAGCTGAGGCATTTSCAGGAGACACAATAAGAGCAGGCCTCTGGCAAGCCTGCTCAGGCTAATTTCCATTCTGCTGAAAAAGCAGAACTCCTGATCTCAGAAAAACCTATTTTCCCCTTGTAAAACTGTGATGTATTTATTAAGACTAAACTATAATGTAAGGCAGTTCTGGCGAGCCAGGCACATTACAGCAGGTGATAACATAATTAAGACCTTGGTTGTCAGAGGCTGATACGGTAACTAAAGGGAAAACGGTGTGATTTCTTCATCTGGATCACAGAGTGCAATTGAAATCCTGCTACTTCTTTTGATGAACCAAATTCACTGTAGTCCCTCACCTAATGTGTGTCTTGTTAGCAGAGCACTCCAGCAGCATCATTCCACGTGTCCCACGAGAGCCCTCCTAYGTAACGTAGTTCTAGCTCGCAGCGGATCGAACACTTTCTAAATGATCAAACATCTACAACTGGTTGAATGAAGTGTTCGTGGTCTMTAAAGATCCTGTTTGATCAGCACCTGCTCACTAGTTCAGGTCCAATCCTTACGGGGATTAACCTGAAATTGGTTTGTAGCTATAGCAAAACATGCCACAACTCAGAGTGCTCCAAATTAGCAGTCAACTAGTGTTGCTTCTTCAAATGTACAAATCCTCAAAATATTAAAGAATTCCTAKTTAGTTTTGAACATTAAGAATGCCTTATCTCTACCACACTACTGTGAACACATCCATAGTCAGAGGTTCATACTAATTAGAAAAGGATTTTGTGTGTATATGTGTATTAGTCTCAACGTTGTGTTTGACCTTGCCACATTTCCCACTATTGATGTCAAAAGAGGTTTTCTTTTAGTCTAACCCCTTTAACCTACTTATCCTAATATTTATCCTCATGTTATATTGCACACGATCCTGTTCCTTTAGCAAATAATTAATGTAGGACTGTGTCACCAAGCCCTGAGGCCTGTCACTGTTGCAACTGWTTGCTAATGTAAAGCATGTTTTATTCTTCAAATGATCTCTTTTGAAGAGAATCTCTCTGCCAGAGTTGTGTACTGCTTTGTTTTCAAAGTAATCATCTACAGTCCAGATTTCCTTTGGGAGTGGAAAAACAAACAAACAAAAATGAAAAGCCAAAATAAAGAGCTGGAGCCAAGCCCTTTCAAATTAATGAGTTAAAGATTTCAGATTTTTGTATTGCTAACTGATGTGGAGGCATTAAGCTGCCTCCCATACTTTCCTTTCCCCCTTGTTGGTTAAAGCTTCTCTTTTCTTTTGGGGATCAGTTTTTACAAGTTGAAGTTTTTCATCTTCATCAGAAAAGAATATGTTAAAGCTATTAAGTCAGCAAGGAGTGAATGGGTTTTTAGCTTTTTTCCCTATCCCAGCCTTATATTGAAGCAAAAGGCAATGAGCATGGGAATGATGCCCTTTTAAGGAAAGAATAATCTGTTTTCCAGTTCTAACAAATTTCAACCACATTTGAACAGAAAAGATCACATTTCTGTGCTGTAGGTAGATGGCTCCAGCATTATTCACATGATTCTTTGTATATGTCTGTAGCAGCCCTTTAACAAGAGCCCTGAGCCCGCTCTGAAATACAATAGCACTCAGGGCCAGCCTTTTATGTTTGTTTACTCATTTTTATGAGCCGTCCTCAGTTACTTGATTCACAGAGCTGCAGCCTGCCAGAAGACAGCCAGCAAAATTAGTCAGACTTAGGAGAGCCCTGCTCCATCAGCCTCGCTCCACCATGGGCTGGAAATCTGCTTTTTTTAACCCATGTTTGCTTAAAGACACAAGTTAGCTGCTCAGCCTGTGTCCATGATTTTTGGTAGGTCTTCACTGCTATCGTTCCACTGCAGATCCATCCTGGAGAGTGCAATTATCCCGTCTAAACCTCAGGCTACTGCACAGCAGTAGTGGAGTCCTTAGGGACTGCAACTCATGGGCACAGAGAAAGGGACCTGGAGAGAAGGCAGATCTTGTAGTCTTTACCCCTGTTGGTGTGATGGACTACACAGAAGATTAACTATTTCARATTTGCCAGGCGCATATCCCTTGTTTGCCCTTGCAAAGACAACAGCTAGTCAAAATGAGTTTAAGCTGTGAATTAAAGATTTTATAAGTGATGGTCAGATGGGGGCCAGTGGGTATCAGACCTAGTTCTGCTAGTCATAGAAAAAGGTTTTATCAGGGAGATATATTAAACATTGGAGCATTTTCTCCAGCTTTTTTTTCTTATGTCATGACAGTCTTTTAAAATAATTTAGCAATTATTTAGATTTAATTGTGCCACTTTTATTATGGAGAAAATCAGACAGGAGTAACATAATCTGGCTGGAATAATCCTAGATTTGGACTTATTATATTCATGTTTAGTTAGGAATACAAATCCCTCTTCTCAGTGGATATGTACTCGGTAAAGTGATTGTTGACTTTACAAGCAGTGTTTTGTGTGTTCCATAAATTAAGAAAAAAAGGATTCATTTAATGTATTTGTCCTTTGGGTCAAGACCTGTCTTATGTATTATATAGAGGTACATGTGTATAATTTCATGAGCAAGGTGGATTGAATGATTCAGATACCAGTATACTAGAAATAATTAAAATTTAGAGGGTGAGCATGGTTTGTCCTCCCATAAATTGATTTAATTTTCATATCCTGATTCCCTATAGTGGCTCACTTCAGCAACCTCGCACAATTTGCTATGGTTTTCATTTATTGTACAATAATCTTATACATTTATAATCCTTACCACTTTCCCACATATGGAATTAGTTACAGATTTAATGCCCTATTGATATCAAGGAAAATAATTATTTTTCTGAAGTCTCTAAAAGAGAGCAGATCAGAGCTTTAAGTATTTTCCCACTGCTAATTCTCATTTAAGTATCATCTCTATTGCAAATGTAAATCTTTTGAGCTTAAAGTATAACTGACAGCTAAAAGGTAACAGATGATAAATATGTGTATTGTAATGCATATATGATAAATATGTGTATTGTAAATATGTGCATTGTAGGATAAATATGTGATTGTAGTGAATCTCTCTGGAAGCAAGGGATAAGAGAATACTTTTACACTGTTTGATAGAGACAAGTTAATGTGAGGCCCTAAAACCTGCAAAATAGATACACTGGAATGATGTATTCCAGTTAACTTCTTTTTCTTATTTTAAGAATATAATGCTTATATTTCAATTCTTATAATGCTAATTCTATTGCAGGAATGGCTTATTAGTGTATCTGCCAATGATACTGCATTCTTCTAGGATATTTTTCTAAGAACTATATTTTGCAAGAGTGTCTCCTRTATTAGGGATATTTTCAGAGGGAAAAAAGGCTACTGGTTTGGAAATTCTGCCTATGTGGAACTTTACATACCTTGATCTCTGAGGGACTGTGTGAGAGCAAAGAGGAGAGGTGGTTTCTTACGAAAGAATGCTATTACAATTAGAACTTTTATTCATCCTGTGGAATGAGTCAGTTATATTTCTACTATAGGTCTACATGGATTTTTTTTTTTAAAACTATTAGTTTCTGTCAAAGCTTTCTCTTTTTTTATGTGTTGGAGCATATCATGTGTTAGACCTGCAGCTATGTTAAAGAAAATTTCTGAGGAAAGAAAATCAAATATTTTCTGAGGATAAATATTATCTGAAGATATTTCATTACTGATATTGAATTATCTGAATATATTTCAAATATTTTTGAAAGAGTTGTTCATTTATTCTATTTTTTGAACATGATGATTTGMTGATATTTTTAAAAATTGCTTTCTTCTGAAATGATAAATATTTTTAGCCAGCTGTTTGTTGTTCAGAGGAAAAGATCCTGACAGTTCTCTTTAAGAATAAAGTAGTATAGACAGAATGGCAGTTAATAAACTGCATAGGTATTTAAAGCAGATCCTATAGAACTAGCTGGCATGGTATAACTAATCTTGTGAGGGCTTGTACTGTCTTTCTGGAGACTTATGGATTTAGGTTAATATATTATTGACATTTTTGAAATAAGTCATTATGGATTCCCATGTCATGTAATAAAAAGGAGATAAATATTAATGTAAACGTTTTGCCTTCATGTTAATAGACTAATAACTGGAATGGACAATTAAGGCTGACAGCTGCTTCTTCATCAGTGGGATTCAAGGAAATTTTTTAAGCAGACATTTCTGTGTAGACTTGGATAGAAGAGTCACACTGAACCTCTGTCCTTGTTGAAATTCAGACTAGCACTGGAGCTGTATGTGTATGTATGTTGCATTAAGCACAGTGCATGTTCACTCAAATATTTCAGAAACCATGACTTTTCTGCATTGATTTCCCCCCTTTTTTTTTTGTTTTAAACAAAAAGATTATTTCTGTCAATATTATTCATATCTCTATGAAAGCCTATTCTACATTAGTAGAAAAGTGCATTAGTGCTATCGAGGTGAACATGCGTTCATCTTGCTAGCAGATTGCTAGCTTTTCTGCACAGGGCTGCCTCGWAGCTAAGTTAAACAATGTCTTGTCTGCAGTTTGATTTACAGTGTTTTCACCTTTGGATTGTGTTTCTGAACTTTAAGTGAGGAGGAAGATAGTGTGTTCTAACAGCTTTGATTTGACTCCTGAGTCAGATTTATGATGTTTTGTTGCTGATTGGAGTATTGACTTAATTCGCAAATGACTTGAAACTTTGGAGAAAGTCCTGCAGTACTCCCCAGTGTGCTTTGGAGGTCTTGATAGGCTTCAAAGTGAATTTAAAGTGATCTGAGAGCAGAGATACTGAGTGAGATGAAGTAATACATAGGTAAGTGCAAAGACATTACACTTAGGTAGGAAGAATCAGGTGCTAAAATATGGTGTGAAATACCATGTGGCAATTCTGAAAATATTTTGCATGTAGAAGTTGAAAGCAGCTAACTGACTAAGTGATGTTCATGCTTTTGTCATTTTGGCACTGAGTTTAGGAGGATTCTTCAAGACAAATATGATAATTTTGTTTAGAGTGGGCTGGCAAGGTCTGTTCTCGGCACTGTATGTGAAGGAAAACATGGGACAATCTGAAAGAGCCCAGAGGAAAGGGCTAGGGTAATCATGAGGAAGATGGAAAGATGGATTTCTTTAACCTACAGGAGAGTRAGAGGAGAGGCAGCATGTTTCCAAATGCTTAGAAAACTAAGGAGTGAAGGTAGGCAGCAAGTGAGGAAAGAAAAGGGGGAAGAGAGGAAGGAAGGTGTGTAGAAATTGCCACAGGAAGCCTCTGATTAAATGTTAAGAAAGTTTTGTATAGTGACACTAGTAAAACTCGGAACAAATCATTTGAGATGAGAAGGATGGAGGCCTTGAGATTAGACAAATATCTGAAGATAGTGGCAAGACTCTCCTGCTTTTTTAAAATTCTGTACTGGCTGAAAATGTCCTGGAAAAGTCTCTGTAYTTCCATGCCCCTTTATGCTTATGTTCTGGTCTGTGACTGCCAAATTGAATGACAGACAAAATCTTTGGATTCATCTAGAAAAGACCAAAATGGAGAAAAATATTCCTGATGAGTATAGAGTTCTACTGTGGAGAGAAACAGTGAGCAATGAGCAGAGCATATTTTTCTAGAACAGTTCTGTGCATAGCTGTGGTGCAATGCATCTGCTTTTAAATAAAGACAGAGGAAACAAACACAATGTTGTAGTAGGAAATTCTACTTATGCACTGCAGTTTGGTACTAAAGTTCATTTGGCAATGCAGTTTTGCACTGAACTCTAGTTATTTTTTGGTTTAGACTTGGAATGTCAGATATTCTCTCCTGCTAGTTCTCAGATAGCCCACAGGCAGCAAAATTAGAAGTAGTCTGCATGCAAGAAAACATACTATAATTAAAAGCTGTTCTTTCCTTTAATTTTCTCTGTGGATTTCAATATGAGAAATGTTAAAAATAGTTAAATAGTTTTGAACAAAGATAATTTTTACTGTTTACTTATCAGGACCAGATTGCTTGAGCAATAAACSAATCTTAAAAACAAAACAAAAACAAAAAGCCAGTTTTAGAAGTGATGTGTATATTAAAACTCTCTTCTTTGATGCTCTTTTAGCATTATCCTGATTCCAAGTGCCTAAGTTTGTTCAATTTGCTCTTAGAGATTTAGAAGTCRAATAAGCAATCGAATAAGCAAGGTTATTAGAGGTAGTTTTGTTATAGGGCATACAGGTGGTGTCTAGAGATCAGCTCCTTCAGAGGGCTGTCCTAATCAGGARGATGGTCATGATTTGCATTCTCTGRGCACCTTCAGCTCCTCCGTGGGTATCTAATGCTGCGGTAGAGTTTGGAAGGAGTGCACCCTGGGTTAAGCCTGTCTATTTTAACTATCATAAAGCTGGCATAATGAGCTGCTGGTTCTTGTGCAGGAATAGGTCGTATGCTGGGAAATGGACACTCAGTTGAAAATGAGCCCCTTTGAGGAGTGCCTTTGTGATCTCTCTAATATCAGGCAACTTGTATCATATGTCTGGATGTTGAGATCAATCTGCTGTCTTTTCTGTGCACTAAGGAGGGTCAGTACAGGAGGAGACTGGCCAACGGTTACTGACCTTTCTGGATTAGTTCTGTGTGTTCCACAGTGAGAAACTGTTGAAAGACTTGAAAGAACTACGCAGATCAAATCCTGTATGCCCTACAAATATATATATATATAAGTGTGTGTGCGTATGTATATATACATTTCTGCTTGAATAAAAAGAATTGCCTTTTGAAATACCTCTCTGTTCATTAGAGCACTGGGTACATTTCTATTGTCATTTGGGGCTTATTGCTGTTAAGTTATTATGAACAATAGCAAGGATCTATTTATTATTAAAAATATTTTTTTTTCCAGAAAGTATAGCTAAAGAAGCCATAGAGTGGAGAGGGGGAGGTTAGCAATCTCACCTCTGCTAAGCCTACACCTCATTAAAGTGACCTGGCTTTCTGTAGGCTGGGCCTTAGCTTTGTTCTGCCAGTGCTTAATTTGTTCCAAGTGCAGTAGCACCCAGCTGGGGGAAGAAAGGTGTAAGTGGTAAGAAGACCCTTACAACAAACAATTCTGTGTGTTTGTGCATGCAACTGCAGAAAAATTAAACAGCTCGCCCATATCAGCAACTAGAAACAAAAACAACATAAACACTCGTGCACAATTCATTTATAAAGCAATATATCTTCATTAGCAAGGTAGCATTTTATGTTATTGGTATTAAACATCTACTTTTTGCGTCAGATTTCATTGCGGTTGTTACTGAAGAATAAAACCCTGAAACCTTGTGAACTGAAATTGTTGTCTTTTAAAAATAATATGAATCCTGATTTGGTGGATTTATTTTTCTTGCATTGCTTCCAGACACATCTCATATGAAGCCATAAAATATTATGTATGTATTATTTCACAAGTCTCAGTTATGACTCACACCGGACACTGCATGTATGAGACAGTAGCAAAACAATGAAGCTATATTGGGGTATGTATATCAGTTAGAGTTATTTTAAGAATAGATTTTGACTTGTGTCATTCATAGTTTAAATATGACTCGTTCAATAACATGTTCAGTTGTAATCAGATAATTTAATGCCTACTGACAGCTCTTTTGTGACTGAGACCCAATTTTAGCTCTGCATACCAAGAAGCTTGCCAAGGAAAAGTAACCCTTTTTGCTCAGTAAAGAAGGATAATGGATAACTTCTGGAATTAAGTGAAAAATTGAATCCAGCTTCCTGTGTGCACTTTAGGTCCCACACTGGGATTACAGAGCTCGCTCTGAACTGCTCGGCTGCTGACAATAAAGATTTTATATGTGTCATGTTGAATTTTCAAAGAAGTTCTCGAATCAGGAAGGTCATTTTTACACTGAGTCCAGGCTGTTTGTTTAAGTGCTTTGCACTGGCTTCTCTTCTCTGTAGAACTCAAGTTTACGTGGGCATTTTGGAGAAAAGTGGTAATATAGCAGTTTAAGGAAAGGGGAGAAAAAAATAAGGTCATATGCAAACAGAATTTCAAAGTGGTAGCCTACTTTCCWGCATTAACAATTTATCYGCTGCGGAGCTCTTATTGGCCAAGTGCTTTCTTGCCAATGAGTTTACTATAAGATAAATTTTATAAACATTGGAATCATGACACGCCCTTACCATATATTTTATTATATCTATATCTGTTTGTCTATATCTGTGTGTATATAAGCAGATAATGCAGAATCATTATCCTCATCAGGGAAGATGCCTCTGTCCATGGCATGGGAAAGCAAATAAAAGAACCATATATACATTTTCACATATTCTGCATTATAAAATATTTATATACTGTCGTCTTTAGCATGTAACCTATTATATTATAGGTCATCTTGTCTGCAGAGTGTTTCATTTYGAGAAGTACTTGACTGTTCCATGTGGTCACTGGGGACAGACATGAGACAGGCCTACAGAAAGGATACACAGATATTTCTAATCTGTGCATATAAATGGGTCACACAGGACTTAAGACATATATGAACATCTATTGTGAAGTATCTCTAAGGTCTGTATTAAAAGCTGCTTCATATTGAGATGGTATGCTCCCACAGAGATTTGCTGCAATGATCCATTAATCAAGATAAGATGTATTAATCAAGATATAGGCTAAATTTGCACAAGCAAATCGTTGCATACTTAAATGTGCTAATACAGAAAGCTACAACTTACATGAAACTCTCAGATAAGAAAAGATGAGTTCATCTGAACACAGCCTTCAAAACAGGGTGTCTTTAATTTTGCATTTTATGTTCCTTGGTATGAGATAGATTTACAGCCTTTATATTTGTAAAAGATTTATGTAGTTTATATGAAACTTCCGTGTATACTGAGRGGAGAATTTTTCTTTGAAATTCCACTGTGTGAATTCCACAAGAAAATAACCAGGAAAGCCTGTGATGTGATATTGTTACCAGGCTCTCACTTAACTACTCATTTGTCTTTTAGCTCAGTCGTGGGAACAGTAATTTACTAATCTAATTCAATGCATTTGTTGCATTTGGAGATCAATCCCACCCGCATGGAAACACAGGAAAAAAACTTTATTGATTTCACTGGCTCAAGATAAGACCCTTTGCACATGGGCTTACCTTATACTGTCATATTTTTTCATACAATTCCTGAGCAAGTGTTTTTGTCCACTGCAGTTCTTGCAAGATCTGTAAAAGGAAACTCAGAGGGAAGCTGCTTTATGGGAAGAGCTTTTACCAGTCCAGCACAGGGCCTGAATTTCTAGTCCACTGAACCACGCGGCATAGGAGGGCTCCAGAGAGAGCATGTTGAGCATGATGTATATGGTATCAGACTATCAAATCTGTTATTAATGTACTTGGTAACTAGCAATTTCAACGACTAAAATGACTATTTCTTTTGCTTCCTAGGGACGGATAATAGCTGAAGTTTTCAGAAGAAGGCGATTATATTGTGAACAAATATTTTGGGGAAGAAATCTATTTTAATGACAATAATGTTCTACCTTTTTTTGCCAGTAAGTAGGAAATATTTTACAGACTGCTACTGAATTTGCTGTACATCCATTTTTGCGTTGGTGTATGAATTATAAAGAAAGGAGTGACTTAAACTGAGTCTCAGAGACTTTGTTCATGGTCTAATGCCATGTCATTCTTGCATTCTAGGTTGGTTATAAATGTGGCAGCATAGAAATATTCTAGCCCCTTACAGTGAGCTCTATCAAACCATTTACAGTTGTACAAACAATTCAGGAGCTTAAAATCATTAAAGTTTAGACAGACTGTCTTATGTAGAAATACACAAGAGTCAATCATAAAATTGCTGGTGGATGTTAGGTAAAATTCAAATAGATGAAAGTGCGTGGTGGATAGCTGAAATAATTGCTTTCTAAGGGAGATCCTAAACCATTCATTCAATATACACAGTTGAAGAGAGAAAAGGCTATCAGCCTCTCCCTGGATGTGGTAATTAAAGCCTTAAACACAGAATATAGAAAAATAAAGAGAAAGTACATAGTCTGGGATTTAAAGTTAGCAAGAATGGATACAGAATGMGATTTTTATACAGTCCACAGGCTTTTATCTGACCTGTCTCCWCTCTGTGGAAATGACTGGAAAATGCATCTCCTGCCATGGTATAGGTTCTGATCCACATGAAAACAAGGCACAGCCCTGGATCTTTGAATGACCCTAGGCTCAATAAATGTAGAATTTAATAAAGCTATTGAATAATTTAAATTTAAATAATAAATTAAATTAAAATTTAATAAACCTAGTATTTGTACCCACTGAAGGTCTGGTATGCTGCTTCTGTTTACTTATATTATTGAAGACCTCTAACCTGCTTTTGGTTTTAGGAATATATAGGTAGTTATTCTGTTTCGTATGAGCCAAATTTAAACTGTGTTTGAAGCTACTCTTTGTTTTACAAACATGAAAAATATCCAGTAAAATACTTATTCTAAAGAAAATTTAAAGCATGAAAGCTGTGCTAAAGGGTGGCTAAATGCTATGAGAATTAGTCTATTAAGACCAGCATCAGTAATTTCTTTACTGGAAAATCATACAGCTTCATCACACAGCACCATGTTAAAGTAATGATGCACCAAACTTCTTATTAGTTAGTAAGCAAGAAGTCCCAAGGGCAATTGAAATGAAATAACTTAGTATCTGGAAAAAAAATTACAAGGCTAGACGAGAGGTTGTTTCTACATGGGAGGTCTGTAAGCACAATTTCCAGGGCCATGAGTCCTTCCTGTATGAGAGCAGTTAGAAGGGGTGATTTTTATTGTAGTAAAAAGACCTTTTGTCCACTCTAGTGTGTGTGTGTGTGTGTGTGTGTGTGTGTGTGTGTGTGTGTGTGTGTGTGCGCGCGCGCTGTGTTGCCTATGCAGTGCTATGTGCTTATAGCTTTGTATTTGAAAAAGTCTGTACACAACCGCTTTATAACATATTTTAAATGGGTGGTTGATTTCCAAAACCTCCTGATGTGCAGAAGTGGAATTTCATAATCAGAAAGTAAAGAAGCTGTTACCTAAATGAATAAATACATGATAAAATGTCAAATGATGTATTCTCAAAAGGTTTGTCCATTTGTCCATCTATAAATTGGCAGATTTATCAAAGTTAGCTAAGAACCTGCATAGCRAAGTTCTTTGAAAATCATTTTTGGAAAGAAATATAAAAGATCCTTCAGTCATTTTGTATTTGTTTGATCAACATTTGCAAAAGTGTGGCTTCTAACAGAAATGGAGGTCAGTTTTCACAAGCGAATGAACAGGTTGCAATGAATTASATCATTTCCATTCTCTCATTCTGTTCCTAAATCATAATTAACAAATGTGTCTGAAGTGTAATTTCCTTATGAAATTTCAAATGTGCCAGAATTTTAGAGTATAAAATTTGTGCTGTGGATTTATTGCAYGAGTCATTTAATGCATGGCAGTGGGCAGGAGACAGAAATTAGACACTTTTATGAGGAAAGATGATGGGTGAAAATAAATCTACTAAAAAAGAAAAATAATTACTTTTTTTAGTTTGACCTGTTTTTCCCATTTCTTTCCCATTTCCCAATGGTAAATTTTCCATTTCCCAAATTTAAATTCTTTTGTAAGAGAAGGTATCAGGCATTTTCTACGTTGAAATAAGCAGGCAGGAAAATAAGAAAATAAGGAAGTGCGATGAAATTAAAAAGGAAGGCTGTAGAATCTGCTACAGTGCATCACGTRTGACCCATCATATAGGTCAGAACTTTACCTTATGCCTTTTGGTAAGTTTTCAAAGTAATGCAGTGTTTCTCTGTTGACACATCAATTATTTTAATACTAAATGTTGCATTAAATTATTATGATCAATATTACTTTCTTGCCCTTTAATCTGAGGCAACATTAATAGACATATTAATGTATATATATGGCTACATATGCCCGGAAAATGCTGTCAGATATTGCCTAGAGTTATTTGACTATTAAATCCTATGGCTTGAGATTAATAGAAGTGTCATCAGTTATAAGAAGGTTGCAGAGTTTTGTAAATAGAAATTGGACTTTCCTGCGCTGATATTCTCAATCCTGTGATCCTGAGCTTGAATGAACAATATTACTGTAATCAGAAGGAACAGGGTCCTGGATAACAACATATAGGGAGGAAATGCTCCAATTGCACAGTTGCAACTGTTGATGTTAACTCTTTAGCCAATTTTCCTCATTTGCACCATCACGAGCTTTCAAGAGAAAAGTAGGATGAGAAAGTCGCCAAAAGCACGTGTTTGTATAACTGCTGTTGTTTTCACTGGGATCTGTGGTTTAAATACCAGAAAAGTAACACATGTGTTACCATCTTTAAAGTTTATAGCTTTGTTTATTATTTCACTTTGTTAAAATTTTAGTRCTTTGAAGTACATTGCACAAGTGCATGTGCCATAGCTATTGCTAAAATAAAAGGGGATTTCAAGAATTCTTCTCAGCCATTTCCCTACAGGGAGCCTTTCCAATTCACTTTACTGACTTCAAGCCATTTCAGTTTCTACTTGTATAATTTTACAAGAAATATGACAAACGTAACTGTTTTCCCAGTGTTTTATGTCCCTAATGAGGAACAAAAGGTCAAGAACTTGGGATGGATGGGGAGGCCAATTACTGTTGCTACTGTGCTTTGGAATACTGTTTGCAACTGGCACTCGTTTTTCTACCAGCAGGATTACAGGACAGTTAATTTCCTTAGGAATTTTATGAGGTTTAAAGATTGTATTTTTCTTTTTTTTTTTTTTCTCCCCCCCCTTCGGTGTTTGTGGTTCTTGTTTGAAATAGGCTACACAACATTCCCTCTGTATATGCATCCGTTTATGAAAAAAAAGTTTTTGTAGACTATTTGAAGTCTCATGGCCAGTTTAGTTTTGAAGGCAATGGATGCTTAAAAAGCTGCAGATATATGCTTGATGCTTTTTTAAAAGCAGTCACATACTTACTCATAGGTAGAGCTCATACACTTCACCTGTGAGGTAACTGTGAAAATCCTAATTGCCTATCTGCTAATTAGGGTACCTTAATTAAAAATCTGCCTCTAAATGTCATTAGAGCTACCTAGGAAGTCAGTCCTTGTAAAATAAAGAGTCAGAGAGAAAAACAAGTCAGTTCTGATTAGTAAATTTGATATATTCCTGTCATGTTTGGTTTTACATAGCTAACTTGAAGACTAGGAACAAAGACAGGTAAGAACTTTCTTTTTCCACATAATGCGTGCCACATGCACGCATGTGGTCTAGGTGACCCTGCGCGTGCAGGAGGTTTGGACTAGATTGTCTCTAAAGGTCCCTTTCAACCTTAAAAATTCTGTGATTCTATGTTAATAATCAACTGAATTTCCATGTGTGTAAGAAGAAAGGTGAGAAAGCAAGAACCTTGTTTTGAAAATACTAGCCCTGGCTTCTACTTTTGAGATAGTGGATAAGACTTTGTAGTAGGTGCTTAAGCCAGGTGAGTTTGACCACAGGACTAGAAATATTGGAAATGATCTGCTAAGCCAGCTTCATTAGCAGTGGATGTAATGAGTCTTTCTAACCAAACAGCTGTGCTGGTAAATATGTGAAGGACTGCAAATTTTCAGACATACCACATGTACTTTTGAGTGCCAAGGAGAGAAGGGGACAAGGACAGCGTCACAGGCAGAGGACAACATGGCCACCCCATGGGTCCTATTGATTTGCTATCAACCAGGTCTGAACTAGCTTGTTCTCCTGACATCTGGGGGATTTGGAGCACCTCTCTTGTTCATGTGGCATATTATCCAGATGGAAGTCATGCTGGAACTGAATTCACAGGCCTCTCTCTTTGAACATGCACTTATAGCCTAAAAGTCTCAGAATAACTTAAGAGATTTGAAGGCCATTTGGGATCAAGTAAAGGGCTTTGTCACATAAGGGGTAGCCCCCTAATTGAATCCTGCATCTTTACCCGGAATGCCGCATGTAGAGATGGGGGAGGGACAGATTTCAAAGGCTTACATAACTGTTTCCAAAATACAGSTAAACATGGCAGGGATCTGTTTGAGAACTACAGCATTGTACAGCTACTTAGATCATCCTTTTATCAGAGATGTAATTTGGTCACCAGAGCCCTCTGAAGTCAGGGGAGGGTTAGGAGGCAGATCCAGAGCTCTACCAATGCTTTTACCTACTCAGTTTCTATATAAAATCTAGACTATCTGCTATATAAACTTTTGTTGCTCTAGGACTAAAAACACTTGAGAGTTTGAGATGCTCAGGGAATGCAGAAGATCAAATATGTCTAGGTTCTGGTTGGTTTCAGGATTTTGAATTGTTTGACATAACTGTAAGATAAAGTGCTGTACCAGGGAATGGGATGACAAAGGCAAGGATGAATGATCTTTGAATGAAATCCCTCTGGTAGTGGAAAGAGATTTGTGAAGAGCTGGCGATTTATAAGCCCTATGAAACTAAGTGTCAAAGTAATGAATTTCT
Source organism: Nothoprocta perdicaria (assembly GCF_003342845.1). Taxonomy (NCBI): domain Eukaryota; kingdom Metazoa; phylum Chordata; class Aves; order Tinamiformes; family Tinamidae; genus Nothoprocta; species Nothoprocta perdicaria. The sequence continues at coordinate 1,616,693 of NW_020455477.1, forward strand.
AGTAACTTTTGAACATTGATGTGGGACATTGTTTTTTGCTCTACTTTTTTATTAAGGCCATGCACATTCATAGATGTGAACTTTTCAGTTTGCTTGTTTGATGCCCTCTCATATTAACCTGATGCCRGGTGGCCAGTAAAAATGTGTGATTGCATCAACTGGAATAGAGCTGCTTAAAGCACTACTAATTCTTCTCTTCCACTGTTGAGTTCTCTTCCTTCTCATATCAGGTATCATGTCCAAAGTCCATGGCTTATCTGAAAACTAATACACTTAAACGTCAAAACCATCTGAGGATTGACAGAGTCCCTGTGTTCATTGGGTTGTTTTTGATTTTCCCTCACTTGAGTGCCCCTGTACCTGCCTAAAGTAGTAGTCCTAGAAATGCTAGTTGGTGGTCTGTTTTCTTAATGTACCTCGCGTGTGTTGGTTAACATGCTCCCAGTTTAAATACCCGATTGATGTGAGTCCATTCTAAAACTTATATGTTCCTTGTTCAACTAACCTTTTCCTAACTTTAACAAAACCAAAAATGATTTAAAACATTTGAAAACAAGTATTTAAAGAACTCACTAGGTGAGTATTGCTATTTAAGAACCATACTAACTAATTCAAGCAAATAAGAGTGTTTTTTTGTCTGAAATAGCCCAGTACTTTCAGTAGAAGTTTTGCCTGCAGGGGAGACCATTACATGAGATGCATGCTGTGGTAAAATTAAGCAAACTTCAAGCCGTGAATCACTGACAGAATAGAAAATTGTATCCCCTAAGATCTGGAGTTTATGTGTAAAGAAAGAACCAAGCGCTCTCTGATTAAAGACTATGCTAGTATCCCTCTGTGAAGTGACTAAGCTCAGTCATCAGTGAACTTAATTCCTGTGATCCAAAACCTAGTCTAATTTACKCTAGTTTAAATGAGGAGAAATTCCAGAGCAGCTCTAGTTATAATTCAGTGTAATGGAGAACATAAACCCTTGTGACGGCAGCACAATATGCCGGGTTTTTGACCTTCCTGTAGCACAGTTTCTTCCTAGCAATGTTTGCATTGGTCTTGCTAGGTTATAGGCTTTTTATTTTTGTATTTGATTGTAGAGATCCTGTACTGTAGAGGTTAGGGGATAAGTAGACCAATAAATGTTAACCGATTACTTGAGTGGAGTTTAAGTAGCTGATTTAAAGTAGCGCAGTGGAGTGACAGGAATGGTTTTGGTTGGTGTTTCACTGATTTTACTGCCAGTGTGACAGATCAAAGTTCTCTTGTGGATGGCGGGGTGGGGAGGGAGGTGGATGATTTTGGTTCATTGTTTGAATTTAATTGGATAGCTTAGGAGGAGGATATAGAGTTTATTAGGCACAGACCACCATCAAACAAACAAACAAACACAAAACTCCTGGCAGTTGGTTTCTGGACTTTATTTTATTTTTGTTTTAAGGTCTGTGCAAATATAAGAATATAATTCTGGTTTCAGTTTCTGCAGCTGAAAGTTTGGGATAAAGTTGCATCAGCTTTTTTTTTCTATATAGGATAAATTCCATCCTTCCTTTGCAAAACATGATGAGTGAGACCCTTTATAAGGAACTGCTATTCCCCTCAACTGCAACTACAGTGTCTCCATACTAGATACTGTCCACAGGAATGATTGTATACCTTAGACTTAAGCAAGCAAGTCTTATTTTGCCCTRCTTTGTCTTAGTCCATTGGTAGGAAACTCTACTACCACTGCATGTTGTCTTTCCTCAGCTAAGGTAGCAAGAAATTCCAGCTTTCCTAGTATGGAAGGAAGAGTGTCTATAAGTACACACATAGATCTGGTATCTAATATATTAAAATATTACATTTGWATATATGTATATGAACACATATAGTATTATTAAATATATATAAAGTTGAAAAAATATCTTGCAAATATAGTATTAAAATTATAATGGAAATGTATTATGTTTGTGTCATTTCTTTCTACCTAGTTTTGCAGGTTTGGTCACAAAGTTATGCCTAGTAATGACAGTTATTCTGAGGAAGATTCTATCATGCAACAGTTTGTCCTGTGGTAAGACTGTTCTGTTGCTTTTGTTCTCCTCTTTTATAACTTCAGCAGCCTGCGAGAACATACTGGAGTGTCTGGAAAATAGACTTATGAAATATGAAGGAGTTCAGGGTATTACCGTCTTTCACAGACTGCACTTGGCATTACATTTTTGATGTCTCATTCCAATGACAGAGTGAAAAAAAAAAAATAGACAATTGACTACCAGCGCCTGTAAATCCATCATGTGACATAATGGAAATGGGGAATGTTACAGTGTAAATCTAACTTATTCTCAGTACAGTCTTTGGATCAAGATTCTTCATATGATCATATAGCCTTCTGCTGCTGCCGTAGCTCAGACTAGCCACAGACTTGTAGTTTACCAGAGTTGTCTGCAACACACACACTGCCTGATGAATTCCCAGGGCTCCTGGCACGTGTTGTGAAGTGATAGTATTTAATGAAGAATGCATTTRTTATTTTCCATCATATAGCACTCTTTCATGAAAAAAGGCAGAAAAAAGAGCTCTGCTGGTAACAGTGGTTAGCATCTGCTTCACATTTATAAAGAATTAATTTTGCCTGAATGATATGTCCAGACAAGGAATCCAACCACTCCTCTTATGGTTATTTTATTCCTCTTGYAGACTAGAATTTAACTATTTTTTCATATAAGAAGTGGAAGCAGATAACCAAGAAAATGGCCGAATTGCATTGACTTTATCCATCTTGGTCCATTGGAGAATCTTTATTTGCATGTTTGGTTTCAGTTTTTCTGAATGACCATCTGTTCTCATCCTCTGTTCTAGAATTTTTCCAGCTCTTTTCTAGTGGAGAAACAATTCTATTCACATATTGTCTCATTTGTGTCTGAGGGTTACCCACATGTGTACTGGCTTCTGTATTTCTAAGCCTGTCTGYTAGAAAATGTGTGAAGTTCACTGATTAGTCCAAAAATGGCTTCTCTTTGGATTCCTCTTATTAAAAATCCAACTCTATCTCTTCAATTTTAGTATTTGATATTTGGATATAAAAGTTGACCATGGTCAAACCGAACCATGCTGCTACAACTGACGTCTTAGAAGAGTAGGTTTTTCTGAGAGCTTGGGTAGATGACTACATGCTCAGTCCACCTGGGGAGCTGCCCAGAGTGTTTCATCATTTCCACTTGCCATTCCCTGAGCTGTTATTCCAAATTTGTCTTCTCTTTTGTGGTTTTGGCTTGTAAATATCTTGTCAGCTCTGAATGCTGAAAATAGATTAGGTTAACATGTTAGATGGAGAGGAAGTTGYGCTCGTAGAGTAGAAAAGAAGGTCATGGAAATGAAGAAAACCAATTCAAATGGACACAGTGGGTGGCAAAACCTCAACAGGTGCAGGATGTGTTACCCTAGGAAACAGCTTTATGTTACAGGCTGTGCAATATAATGCTCTTCTTTCTGCTTTGACAACCTGTGCCTTCAGCCTCAAGCTTAATAAAGCACCTAGACCTATATTCTACTCCCTGTTGTGTCTTGCTGCTTAATTATGTGGTATCTGTTTGATATTTGATCATATTTTTCTGCAGGAACAGTTTTGGAAATAATTACTCAACATGAGCAGGGGATTATTTTAGGGTGGTTTAGTGACAATTTCCTGACTGACATTTGTGTAGAGAGAGAGGCRCAGTGAATTATCAGTTCATTAATGAAGCTGTCTTCAAAAAGGTGGGGTGGATGGATAGATGAGTGCTTTCCAAGTGTAAATTTGAACTGCCCTCTTTAAAAAGAAGGGAAAAATACCAGGAAAGAAGAAATGTTTTAGGCTCAGGATTTTGCTTGAGCTAGTGCTATTAGATGAAGGATACGAGTGCAAGAACTCGAAGGTTGACAGTGTGCATTTTGCTCCTTTTCCCTTGGAGCTGCTCCAGTTGTCACAAGCTCCCAAGAAGGCGTTTGCCACTGTCATCTCCTCTGGCAGAAGCAGGTGCTTTCATTGTCTGGTTAGAGCAGGCTGCCAAAAGCCCCAAGCTGGGTATTTCTGTTTTCAGGTCAGAGAGGCTGCATCCCCTCCTGTGTGCTTGCCAGACCTGCATTCCTGGGACTACTTGCAGTGCAATATTTGCATTTTTTTGAGTGGCTTCTTGTTGATGTTGAAGGCCACAGTTCGAAACATTTGTACGAGGTTGTAGTTCCTCCCCTTTTCTTTCTTGTTCCTCTTTTTTTGAAGGAGATGAGAGTAAAGGGAATCAACACTAAGGGCAGTGACAGCGATTCAAAATTCAGTGCTTATTTCTCTTGAAAAGGCCATTGGATGCCTGTAAATACAACTCAGAACAGTAATTAGAGAAATGATACAGCTTTTCTCTAAAAAAAAAAAAAAAAGATGATTAATATGGATGTGTCCATTCTAATGTTTTTCTTCTCATCAGAAAGGCAAACACCAAAAAATACTTTTGTCTTCCAAGTTCTGAAGTGTTTTGTTTGTTTGTTTTCTCAATTAAAGGCCAGAATTTTCCAAGAAAGGTATTGTCTGAGATTCTGAAGTGCAGGCATTTATGCATGTTTTACCTTCGATATTGAAAATATTGATCTTAATAACTGTGCTAATTAGAGCTGAACAGAATACCTCCAGCAACAGCTACTGAACATGCACTGGAATAATAATTCTGAAATTGTTTTGCCGGTATTTACAGGAGGTGAATTTCCTCACAGATAGGTTTGCTATCAAGAAAAGAAGGTATGTAAACAATTCTACACTGAAAATTTTAAATTCCTATTTTGATGTGCAAAGTTCCCTCTATATAATCAAGTTGTGTGTGTATTTATACATTTTTTTCCAATAAAGTGCTTAATACGAGAAACAGAGCAGCATTTGCTACAGCAGCTTTGACAATGACCTGATATGTACTGTATGTATGATCAGTACTGTATATGTACTGTATGTATGTATACGCACATCATGTATGATGAGTATGCACTGGGTCTATGGGAGATACTTTTAATATATACTAAAGCAGTTGCTTTTAGTACAGAAAGAAAAATCATTCTATAAAATACATATTGAAAAGACTATAGAAGATTCAGCTTGAATTTGAGATTCCATTGAATTTTGAAGGAGTAAGTTGCATTTACTTTTGGAAAACAGTTGTGGAAAACTTTCAACAGGAGAAAAAAGTGTTAGCGGAGTGAGATTCTGGGCCCATTCTTTATGGCCATGTCCAGCAATGCAAGTATAGAGATTTCATTTTGAGCTATTACATTTTGACCTCCCACTTTCTTGTAAGCTACAACTTTGATTCTGGCGTGTGTTTCTGCTCTAGGACTAGTAGTTACCACTGTTGTAACAAACTGTTTCATTACTAAGCTGTGGCAGCCATTTTAAGCAGCATGCACACGGTATGATTAAGAAGCATCATATGATTAATTCATTACTGTATTAATTAGTTATATTTAGTTCTAATTAATTAGTTAATGTTTGCAAAGTGTTTTCCAAATGTAAAATGCAAAGTATGTGTTAGGGATTTTCATTAATGCTATGGATCCCTAAAGTTTTTTTTTATTTTGTATATGTAAAAGAATATCAAGTTTAGCACTTTTACATATTAGGTTGGAAGGAAAGAAGTACCAGATTTATGTTGCTGTAGTGGCCAAAAGCAGGCATGGCTGAATCCAAAAGTCTGGCAGTTTAAAATGAGGCATTTTGCCATGTTTTTGTTGGAAAAGTATTAACTGTTGGGCAACAAGACTGAAACTTCTTAATTAATAACATGAACTTGCCTGATTTTTTTCAGGATACAGAATTCACTAATCTTGCTTTTTTTTTTTTTTTTTTTTTTTTTTTTTTTTTTTTTTTTTTTTTTTTTTTTTTTTTTTTTTTTTTTTTTTTTTTTTTTGTGCTTGGCCTAGGTTATTACTGTGGATTCATGTTCTAGTATCTCAGTTCTCCGTGTACTTTCCAACCCCAGATCTGCTGCTTAGAAATAAAGTTTATTCATGATGGTTTCATTTTAGGCACCAGTCCCACAAAGACTCTGGCATATGGGAATGTAGATGGGATGACTCACATGCATAAAATTAAGCATGTGTGTAACTAATTGTAGGATCAGAGCTTTAGTCACTAGTGGAAATGTACATTTGATTTCCTCCTGGAATTAACATAACAGATGGGGAAAGATATATTCCTAATGAGGAAATGGGGAGAGGATGATGGTCAGGAAACGGGGATGCCACCCCTAGAGTGTTTGTTCAAATTAACAATTTTTCTTGCAAAATAGGAGACCGTGAACTTGAGATTTGATTCTTTTTTTTGAGCATCTACAATGACTCGAAGGAGAAAAAATGTATCATAATAAGGTAGGACAGTTGGGTAAGATGCATCCAAAGTGTTCCCTAGGTAGCTGTCTCTCTCTGTGCGCTTCCTTCTGCCATTTCTCAGAGCTAATGATAACAACAAAAGCTGCTATGAGACTCAGCTCTACTGTGCTTCTACTTTTGGCATTGAAAGCATTAAAGACTATTCTCTCAAAACTGACCTCCAGAAGCTCAAAATTTTGCTTTCTTGGAATTTTATGTTCCTACAAGTTGTTCTCATTATTATGATGAGCCTCCAGAGTAGTCCTGTTGTATATTTTTATTAACTGCATGAAGCACAGATTTTTATCTGAATACGTATCTTAGTGCAGTGCCAATCCTAAATTAATTTTTAGCTGCTTGTTTCTCCCTTATTTTCATAAAGTGGTCAAATGTGGCCTTGTAAGGGTGTTCATTTGTCCATGACGCGTGGTGAGACGTCACCAAGCAGAGGTGACCTGAAAAGAGGTGGCACTTTCCAAGCTCCTTCCTGAAAGAGCTTCAGAGAGCATCATCTGAGAGTTGCTTCATCTGGGAGGAACTGCCCTCCTGCTGCTCAGGGTCACCTTCCAGAGGCTTYTGCTTCTGTTTGCTCTAGCAGAACTTCTGTTGGCTGCTGCTTGATTAGGAAGTGCCTCCAACTGCTGTGCTGATGGAGCACTGCACAGGGAGTTTCAAGCACCTATTCAGCTGGCCATGTAAGTGCTGGGCTTCTGGGCTGACTGATGCCCTTGTAGCAGCAAAGAGCAGCGGGCAGAGTGGCTGAGAGCCAGGGGACTACTTGAGTCTGTGCAATGGGCATGTCAATAAGAYGGGCACAGGCTCTCGCTTCAGCTAGAGTGACTCTCCTTAACACTTTAGAGGCCTCAACCCAGAGAGAACTCCAGTGGGAGGGTGTCACCACCAGATCTTACTGCAGAAGGTGTCTTATGCTTCTCCCAGACGAACGACRCACAAAAAAATCCTCTTATATCTAAGGAAGAAGATTTTTCACCATGACCACATGCTGGGAGAGGGATGCAGCATATRGAACCTCCACCTTTGGAGATATTCAACTGAAAAGTCCCTCAGCAAACTGGCTAAGTAGCCCTGCTTTAGAAGGATTAAAAAGGTCCCTCCTGACCAAAATTATTCTATGATTATGTGCTTTRATAGAAATGTTGTAGTTTCACAGATTTAGTGATATTGTTTTTTTATATGCAGCTGTTTATATGCAGCTACTTCACATGAAAAGAGGGATGCTTAGATGGGACAGCAAATAGCTTCATTTAGTGGTTTCATTACTCAAAGTGGTGCATTTTCCTTTCTCTTCTCCTTGTTCAAAGGACTTTTGCATTTCTCAATTTAGTACAGAAATTAAAGGTGACTCTCTGATCACTTTTCATGAAATGACCCTGTCAGATTTGAAATGATATCGATTTAAGCTTGTAAAGGATGGAGAGGGAACAATCCATCTGATGTGCCAGCCTTCACAGACTCACGGGGATATGACTATAATTATCATTATCATTAAACTCTAATTAGTACTGTTAATTAGTTAAGCACTAGAATAAGCTGTGTTGTTCTGCTGTTGTGTTATCTATTTATTTATTTGGGGGGAAATAAAGAAGGAAAATGCACATCCATCCTCCAGAGGAAGATTGCAGTGTCAAGGAGCTGTTAGAGCAGCTCAGCTCTGTAACATAATTGTGGACCTGGGCTTGCTGAAGCCGTGGGGTTTTTGCCTTTGACTTCAGTGGGAGAAGCAGCAGGCCCCACATGTCAAAAATGTACTTGTCTCTCTCAGAAACAGAATTGACAGGTCTTGGAATATGCTTACACTTTCAGATTCCCATGGAGTGATTACACAGAGGGTTTTTTGCTGTGTGTCATGTCAAGAACCACTCTCAGTGAAGCAGTTCTCTAGGCTCTTGAAGGGTAGAAAGGGGGTGAATATCTTTGCTGGCTAAAGCTTCCCTGAGGCAGGATTCTCTCTTGTTTTCTGCAGGTTTTTCATCCCAAATTTGGACCATGCTGTAGGCATTTGGAGTCTTTGCCATGGAAATAGTAATGATCAAAAGTGGAAGAAAACAGTAATCATGTCCAAGTTACTGTAGCAGCTACAAGACCGTGGAAGGGTAAGAAATATGCACAAATGAGGGAAAAAATATGTGTCTTTATGTAAATAAAGTGTCAAATATCACTAGGTATATAATTTCCAGAGGTTTCTCTTTTAAAATCTTTTTGAAGTTTCCTTTCTAATGTTAATTACTTAAATTTGTTATTTGAACTTTGTTTTTTTCTCATTTGTACTGTAAACACTTTTATCCACTCAAGGGTTTCTTGCTCATTTTCCAGGTCACTTGATCCTGAAAAATGCTCAGAATCTACTCTCAGCTTCTGTTTTTCATTAAATTCCCCATTTGTTCATGTAATTTTTTTTTTTAAATTGTACAAGTTTTACAGAGCTTTCAGAAATCAAGTCATAGCTTTTGTGAGTACATCTATCTATCTTGTTTGTTAGTGTATATAGTCAGGCAATAAGATACACCYAAATTCCATCTAATCACATCCCCCTTCCAGAATGCAAGTAACACTTTATCCAAAGACTGCAGAGCTGAAATCTTGATTTCAAACCATCTACTTCTTGTTCTGAACTGCACTAAAAGCTTTTTCTGAGAAATATGTCCCTTTTCTGAAGAAATCTCTTGAACCCTGCCTCACCATTTTTACTAGAACAATAGAACATGTTTTCCTTGATTTTTGCAATTGTCATAAAAGCCCATATAACAGCCGAGTCAAAATTAAGGCAGAAATCAGAAAGTAAACACGAAACATTCACCTTCAGGCCTTCCCCTTTGAGAAGGCATGAGGTGGATGTGACAGCTCCTAGTCACGTTGCTCAGTATTTCACTGAAAGGTGCCTCGTGTTATGGTGAGGGTTTGGTAGAAAGGGCRATATATAATGTAATGTCTAAGTACCATATGGGCTATAACTCTGAACACAGTGAGATGAGATGAGATTAGAGTATTAGCTCTATATGTCAGCGGCCTTGCTTTGTGTCATCATAACCCTAATATTACATGAGAAACAACATTTTGGAGGCGTGTAGTGTTAATGCATTTTACAGTGTGATTGATTTAACAGAACATGCTGAAATACAGTCTGATGCTCAACAGCAGAAACTGAAACTAGAGAAGGGCATTTCATTTCCGGCAGACAAAAGCAGTGACATTCCAAGGCTTCCTGAGCTCCTGCCCCTCGTTTTTGTACTGCTTTGTTGAGTTGACTGTGGGTTATGATTTGCAATAGCAAAATAGAGAAGTCTTGTAATGGCAAAATCATTAAGGACTAATTTCAGTTCCCATTGCTGCCTTTGACAAATACCCTTTTGACGCTAGAAGTCTTAGTCAACCTCTAATTTGGGGCATTTGAGGTATGAAGAAAGGCCTGTCTGAAGGCCTGTCTTGAAAGTAAAGAATTTTCAATAATAAATACTCATTTCCGTTTCTGCCCTTATGGTCATCAGATCTGCTGAGGGAACGGTAATTATGGCCAGTCTTTAACAGCTTTGCCTTGGCTCTGCAATGAATGAGCTTGTTGCAGTCAAGGCTGCTGGCCTGAATCTGTGGTTTTGAGTGAGGACTCTGTGAACCTCCCTATTTACAGCTGTCACTCAATACTGGGGAGGAAGATAGTCATGGATTTGCCTCTGCAAAATGGAGTTTTCAAAGAGTGGAGGCTTTTGCATACGCTGGCTGCTTGAGTTGGAGAGCCAGCTAGCTGCAGAGGCTTGCTGGTGTACCTGGTCTGTGTTTCCATCCTGAGATGTGCAGTGAATCATTAATGAACCCAAAGAAGAGTTGCAGCCTCCATAACCAAAGGCAACACTTCTGTCATTTTTGTATCAGCATATGAAATATCCTGACCATTCTCTCTCCTCTCCTCTGCTTCTCCTTTCTTTTGTTTTCCTGTAATCCTGCATGCGTCTTTTAATGCATCCTGCTTGTAGGAAATTCAGTCAAGCTGACTAGAGATGAAACTGATAAAATCCTCCAGGAGTTTGGTATTTTTTCCAGCTTTAATGGAGAGCCACATGCAAAGCAATGAGAAACATAAGGATAAAACATAAGCATAATGAAACCATCTTTTTATAATGACAGGGTGAATCACCAAGCTAGAGATTACCAAGGATCTTAGGGGACTTCTTCAAAAGTTAGGACACTGGTTCCCAACAGCAGCAGTTAGTTGGGTCTGATTTTTTTTTTTTTTTTTTTTAAAGAGGGGGGAGAGAGAGAGAGAGAATTTGATTCAAAGTCAAACCTGTATTGAGAGAACTCTTGGAGGGCCTTATACTCATTCCTGGGTCCAATTTTGGCCTTTAAAATTCCTCTATTGCCTYCAGTTCTGTTTTTCTGTTTTTTGGCACTTTCAGAAGCTTCCTAGTGTGAACAGCTCATACCATGGCTAACATGTGAGTTGAGGCATAGACTATCTCAGCAAAAATAAATGTGGCTTCTGTGGAYGAGAACATGAATCATTTTTTGTAGAAGGGCCTAGTGAGTAGAGTACTTATCCAACAACTTATCCCARCTTCAGAGTCAAAGCCATGCAGATGATAGCAAAACAAAAACATCATAAGCACCAAAACAGAAATATGCCTAGCACCAAGTGCAAATATATTTGTGTATTTCCAATGTATTGCAAAGACCTTGAATTCAACTACTAAAAAGCACTGTGCCCTGAATAGCAAGCTAAAAGAGATGTGAGAGCACATGGAAACTCAGGATGAGCCGAAAGTCGTTTGTCTGCGGTTGTCATGTTGTTCTGAAAGAACTGGCTCTCTGTTTCTCTCTGGAYACGATGACTAATTTTAAATCTCTTCAGAGACTGTATGATGATGAGCCATGGCACCTGAGAGCTGAGCCTTTCTGCCCTCTTGATCTCTCCTACGTGAAATCAAACTTCAGTTTCTGATGGAGACGAAAAGAGTAAAAAAGGCCAATCTTGCAGGGAATATGGTCAGGGAATTGGAGTAAAGTGCCTGCATGCCTTCACTGMTAACACAAACTGGCTAAAGGGACATGAGAGAGAAAAACAGAGCTTTCAGTTTGTGTATCTCTGTTGAGCAAAGTCTCTTTTCTGCATCTTGATGCTATTTGAGGGATTCAGATGTAACTACAGAGGCCTCATGGAATTCACTCTACTCACTGCTTTCGGTAAACAAAATGGTTATGGTCTGGGGCTGTCTGGTACTGTGCTTTAAGCTGTGCCTTTGGATACGGGAGAAGAAAGGGGACCGTGAAGGCAAGGAAGTCTGTGGCTCCTGCAGGATTACACTGTGGCAAGGCCTAGGGCCTAAATTACTRTTAAAAATCATTTTTCTGATAATATGTGAGGGATAAGTTTTTATTCCATCCTTGTACAAGATGATGCATGTCCAAATACTGGTGTTAGCCACACAGTCATCACATTTTGAATGTTTTGGTAATTTTTATTTATTTATATTTAATTGTCTCCTGTCTCTTTTCTGGAGTTCCCCATTGAAGTGAATGGGTGATCATTATGGGCATTCTAAATTTTTTATTAGGTCTTATAGACTAGATAAGTGTGTTCTTAAATTTTTAAAGCCTTTTTTCTTGACTCGCCTTTCTGGAACAACAATTATAAGAAATATTTACCTGGGCAACAATATATATATACCTAAACATAAGGCTAGTCGCTTGCAGTTCTCCTCCCTCATATGGACTGGACTATATTGAGTCATCCTTTGAAGAGAAGTCCTGTTGAACGGGTCTGCCTGTATACCTGGCAAAGGAGATAGCCCTAAGTCATACATTGAAACCTCTATGTGTCCGGACAGGAATACAGGGGAATAATAATGAGCAAGTTTGTGGATGATACCAAACTGGGTAGAGTGGCCAACACTCCAGAAGGCTGTGCTGCCATTCAGAGGGACCTAAACAGATGGAGAGGTGGGCTAAGARGAACCTCATGAGGTTCAACAAAGATAAATGCAGGGTCCTGTGCCTGGGGAGGRGTAACCCCAGGCACCAGTACAGATTAGAGGTTGACCTGCTGGAGAGCAGCTCCACGGAGAGGGACCTGGGAGTCCTGCTTGACAACAAGTTAATCATGAGTCAGCAGTGTGCCCTCGTGGCCAAGAAGGCCAATGGGATCCTGGCCTGTATCACTGAGCAGGAAGTCATGGCCATCCCTACCTATGCAGCACCCTGTGATTTGTTCTATCTGTTAATATCATGCTGTGGTTTCTTCCACACTCGTCAGGATTCACATTAGAGAAAGGACAGGAAAGAGTAGGCAGCAAAGAGCTGCACAGAACCCTTGAATCTGTAGAGATGCAATGCACTGAGCGTTAAGGTTGGCTAAAACAGGACGTTTTTTGGATTTTTTTTTTGTTTTGTTTTAGACTTTGAGTTGGCATTTCCAAAAAGTAGAGAAAATAATTCTGAAGAAGTATTCTGCTTTGTTCTTATTGTTTTGTTCGTTTTCTTTTTTTACCAGTAGGATAGCTCAGTATTTTAGCTTTGAGATATTCTCTAGATTCACTCAAATTTATGAGTGAAAAGGGTTCATGAAAAGTTTGCTTTTTTTATTATCCATCCATATTTTCTAAATTCCATCCCATATCCTTAGGTAGACATTCTGTTCCTGAACATCATCACCTTTCGCAATACATTTTGCTTCTGTATCTCAACTTGTGTCTCTAGGCAGCCCAAAGGCCTACCTTTGGGCTTTGCAGATAGAATATGCAGATAGGCCCTGCATATTCTTCACATTTCTCCTGTGTTCTGGAGCATCACGGGGAGCTGCACTGTCCCATGCATCTTCATTACAGTGGGATGGATAAAGAGCTTTCTTGACAATCCTGTTTGGGAGGAGGGCTAGGAGGGCACAGAAGCTGACTCCTCACCCCGTCCAGATGTGCTCGACCAAAGAAAGAAGGACCTGTTTCTGGAGCTGCCCCCTTCTCTGAACTGTTTGAAGCAGAYGACAGTTGAGGCAAGTGCTAATGCTGAATGACACACTAAGTCCCTCACGTATCACAGTGGAGGTTTCCCATTATTTTAGGGCTTGTGTTACACATTGTGAGCTGAATGGTGATTTTTATTAAGTGCTCAGACATGTATTGCTCACTTCCTCTGATTTCAAGAGAMAGGTCTATGACTATAATTTCTACCAGTCCTCTTACTCAAACTCATGCATTTACTTGTCATTAGGGTATGGCTTACTAGTATTGCAAATTTTGACTTATTAAACTTCATGTTGCCACAGAAACACTTTTGCTTTCAAAATTATTTTTATTTCCTTTGGGGCAACTAACTTCTCTGTATTTTTCATCATGCCTCTTATTTCATTTTTAAATGATTTTCATAGCTAGGTACAGTACCCTACTGCGCACAATTATTGCACCAATATAAAACCTAAACATCACAAAGTCACTTCCAAAATCCAGTTAAAGGAACCCTTGGAAGGAAAATCAACAGTCTTCTTTTTTACTTTTAACTGAGTCATTTATCTGACATTGAAAATATTGTCTTTAATATTTCTTTCTACCTCATTAGAGATTTAAATAATCCATGAAACTGTGTGTATTAAAAATCCATTCAAAATATTAGAATACAGCTTTTAAAAGGGCCTCACAAATCTATTTGCACCCTAAACCAATACCTCTTATGTGGTTAACAGCCAAATTAATGGATATTAATCTGCAGTCCATGGAGCTATCTCTTACAATCTAATTAAAAGTAAAAATCAAGACAACCGGAGTTGTCTTTTGTAAATTAAAAGTCCTCTTTTATGTGCTGTGGAGGTGTCAGCACTATTATAAGCTCTAATTAGACATTTTACAACATCCTGGTACCAGGGAGGAAGCGGTGCTGTATGTAGTTTAAAGATTATTAAGTGTCTTTAGCACATTCGGGTTAGATTTTTAAGGATACCTTCAGTGCTTACCTGCTGTTGCAGAAAGGAAGTACTTTATTGTCTCATAAGAAGGAATTGGGCTTTTTGAAGAATTAAATGCTTGTCTGTAATGGCAATAGCCCATTTCACAGTCACTAAAAAGCACTGGCGAATCGCTGTAAAAGTAGTGGGCTCCATCTGTTTGTGTCCACTCATGAACTGCAGCCTCACCGTATGGATTTTAAGTCAGCCCTTGTCTGTTGAGGGCATTTCATCCCAGTTTGCTCCATGAAATACATTCAGGAATTTCTGTGCATCTCTCCTGCTGAAGCATACCCCTAGCCAGCTTATCAAATTTCAGTAGCAGAAAGACAGGTCCAATAATTGTGCCTATTTCCAATAAAAGTAGATTATCTAGTTTATGACTAGATTATACTACCTTTCAGTTAAGATCTCATGATTTACAAACTAGATGCATGTTTAGATTGTGTTGTAGGAAAGGTGGGGACCAACTTGTGATTATATGTTATTTTTGAGTGCTATGTTGCTTGTCACTAAGAATTTGATTATATTCAGAATCTTGCCTGATGCTTCAGTTTTTGCTATTTTAATCTATCGGTTTTTTCATTCACATCTCAAATGTGAAAGTCCTTGAGGTTTTTCTTGTTAATGCTTTAAGTGCCTAATTAGAGGAAAAAAAATACAAACGTGTGTACTCTGTGTTTTTTAATGGCAGAAAATTCGATAAGATTATATGAAGAAATAATATCTACTGTCATCAAAAACATTTAGCGTTCTCTAGGACTAAGTCTTGTGCTTTGTGAACAGGAAACTTGCAGTTAGATCATATAGTATAAAAATGCTAATTTAGATGCCACAGATTTATCTAGAGCTTTTAGCATCTATGAGTAGATCTTTAGCTGAGGAGTTATGAGGACTTTAATCAGTGTCAGCTCTAAAGCTTGATTTTAAAAATGTCATTTAGTATGTGAAGTTGTTCAAAAATGTATGTTGCTCTTAACTGTCTAATCTGAAATTAAAGGAGAAAATTCTTCTGTCTTACTAGTGTGAGAGCAATGAATGTTTAATGGACTAACAACTGTTCTAAAAAAAATCCAACACCCAAACATAATGGGCACTTTTGAAACTAAATTTTCAGTGTKGTGTTTAGGGATTTAACCATGCAGTGCACATTAGTGTTAATGGGAAATTGTCCAGCCAAATCTCCACACATTACCCCGCAAATGTACTCCTCAGTGTTTAAAGCTGGCCTGTTAACACTCATTATGAAACTGCACTCAGGAAGGCATATGAAGAAATACGGGATCCAAACATCTATCAAAGGGCAGTGCAGTCTCCTTAAGTTTTTCTTGCAGATTGTTTTGTTTTGTTTTAATCGGGCTCTTTTTGGCTAAAGAAGGCATTTCCCAAACACAGGAATAGCTGCGTTTCCAGGGGTGGGGTGGGTTGTCCAGCTGCAGTGCTGCTGGTGTGAAACCTGTGGAGGGGGCATGAACACTGCAATAAACTTCTCGCTCCTTCTTTTTAACACTCTTCATGCCAATCTTTGCTGTGCTTATGCTGATTCTGGCACTGATTCAGCCCTAGCAGAACTTAGAGGTAAGGGAAGGTCACATGATGAAGAAATCTGGATATAATTTTGGATATAAATTTGCCAGTAACATTTTTTTTTTAATTGGAAAATGTTGATTTAGCACATTTGGAGTTTGTGCAGGAAGAGTGTAGGTTTAGGTAAAATTTTACCCACTCTGTGGTCAATTATTAAGGCAGTGATGAAGGCTTCTACAGCTAGCCATGTCTAGCTGTGACTTCTCCACATTTATTTATATGAAATAAAAGAATTTTGAGAGGAAATTGTGAAAGTTGATGGCCTCAGTCATCCTAGTAGTGAAGGAAGAGACTCTGATGTGTGGGGAAAGTGGCACAGACACCTGAAGCTCATATGTCACTGATGTCCCAGCCATCCACTATGTGAGGAAAGGCACTTTCTGATGTCTAAGGAAAGCTAGGAAGGGGTTGGTGTCACTCCAGGTGGGTGGGAACGTTTCTGAAATATAAAACATGAAATGTAAACTTTTCACAAGGAGATGGAATGGAACAAACAACTGAGCCAGGCCTTTAGGGAAAATGAAGAATAAAGATGTGAGATGACAGCAGTGTTTTCCAGGAGACCTTAGTTATAGGAGAGGTACATCTGCATCTGGAGTTTCAGGTTTGGTTTCAGATTTTGTGCCACATTTTGTTTTATATTCTGGCTCTTGCATCTGTAGGAGAAGATTGATATGAGGTAGAGTAGAGCAGAGTTAGAATGGAATGCCTCAGCAGAAAAGTGTAATTGTGGTTATTTCTCCTTTCCCAGTCTTTAAAATGGATAATATATGTTACTATAATCGGAATCTAATAGAACTCTCTGCTTAGTTCAATTTCTCTCCCATGGTGTTTGGCACTCAATTTCTTACTGTTCCTACCACCCTTGTGAGAACTGTGGGAGGAAAATTGAACTCTGGTTGATCCCCCTGTTCTTTGGGGAGCCAGTACAGGATCTTGTATCTTTAATGACACTATAGTCCTGTGACAAAAAATCATTTTTATTTTTTCATTTCACAATGGGCATTTTATTTTTACTGGCACAGTGTATGTACTGTAGAATAAATATGCCTTGTAGTTTTTCCAAACTGAAATCCCTTAAAATTGGCATGCAGATAAATAACACATGCTCAAGGTGCCCATTAGTTATTTCTACAATTAGTGGAAAAATGCCACAGCTCATTCTGAAGAGTTATTAGGGGCATTTCTACAGGAATGCAATCAATTCTTTGTATAGTTAGCCAAAGCTATCAGGGCTAACTCAAAAAGTCCTTTTAAGGATCCTTCTGAGACAAGTAAAACTAGCTTTGAAAGATCTACCACAAAAATGCTGTTGATCCAGTAATGTAATTGAGGCTCCGGACTTGCTATTTAATTTTGTGTCCTTACAACATGTCTAAAAAGGATTTTGAAAACTATGTACATGAGTTTCCTGTGAGTTGCTGAGCTAGCACACGATAATGTTTTATTTTCTGTGCATCTTTCTCAGCAACATTTACAGTGTTAAACTTTAATGCTCTTCTCTGCACCTGTTCTTACTACGGATCAGATAACTGCTCCCACCCTGGTGTAGATACAAGCCTGGGTGCTCCACAAGCTTTTGTTTTCTGGTCAAGAGCTGCTCTCTGGCTGGTGGCGGCTGTTCCGCTGCATCCAGGACTGCTCAAAGCAGGAGGTTTGAAGCAGGGTGCTCTGCACAGCTCTATCAATTCTCATGGGTTAGAAGATGCTTCTAAAATGCCTGCCTTGCACTATTTAAAGCCACGAAGATGGGATAAATTGTAAACTGACTAAACCGCTATGAAGACTCTGATTAAAAGAACCCAAACCTCTAAGCAGGGAGGCTTGCTGAATTAAGATAAGTATGGTAGTTAGTCACTGCTTATCCCCCATCATCTTGATGTATCAGCTCTTTGTCTTAGCCACATGCAGCTTGTCGAAGAATTGCTTTTCCATCTGTACTCTGTTATTGTCAATTCAAACATAATGTTGAATCCTCTTAAACTGTTATCGCAATTGCAGCCCCATCCTGTGCTAAAGCTCCCATAGACTCCAACAGAGGCTTCGTTTGACCCTTCTAATGAGACTCTGCTCTGAGCTTGGCAGGTGCCCAGTGGAGCTCTGCATTTACACAACTGGAAGGGGAAGGGTCCTTCCTTTGTGCATGTGTTGCTATTCGAGGGGAGTGACAGTCCTGTGATTAAACAGATGGAGAACTGAAATCACTGCTCAGGGAAATTCCTCCCCTTTCCCAACCATAGGCACCGCTTCTTTGTTTAAATATCACGTTTCACATTTCAGTTGTAGAAAACAGGAAAGGGCTGTATTTTTTTGAATGATGTGTTCGTAGCTGCTGGTGGGTTACAACTGTTCATAGCCACTACACTTTTTACCTTACAGCTCCTGAACTATGATTTTTTGACTGTTAATTAGAATATAATTTGAAAATATCTGGATATTTTTGATAAAATGTTTTGGGTTATCAATGCTGAGAGCTATGTAACACCACACATCTTCCTTTTAGCGGACAAATCTGTATCTGTATAGGAGCACCTAGTATGACAAAATAATTTAGATGCAGTAGAATTTTGGGTTAAATCAAGTTTCCAACGAAGGTACTATCAGTAATATGCTTGAATCAATATTAGTTAACTTTCTAAGCACAACTAATTTACACACTGTGGCAAAAACCAGCAGTAATTGGTAAGCACTGTGTAGCCTGCTGTTTTCTCTGTTCGTCTGTCATTTTGTTAGCTCTAGTAAGATGACTACACTTTAATATCTTCATCGAGAGTCTCAAAGACCTTTCTGTATTTTTTGCTTTTTAAGCTTGTTGCATAACACTTTTTTCCCTCTCCCCACAGCCCCTTCTCCAAACACTTTGGTATAAGATCCCAGCTCTTCTCCTTCATTTTATTTCATCCTATGACTTTTTTTTTTTCCTTCTTTAGTTGTCATTTAACACTCCTAGTGTTGTGGCAGACCCATACTGTAAAAGCAGCTGTTCCCAAATCATGTGTCGAGCCAGGTTTTGGTGAAAAGTTCGGGCTTGGAAAATGGAGGAAAGGATTTCAAGGATCAAAAAGGGGGTAAGTTAAAACCACGGCATTGCTGCATTTAGAGGAGAAAACCCTGCAAGGTATCCAGTGAGAGGGGCTCTGAACTGCTTTCTGGGCTGGGAAAAGATGTCCGGATGTATTTCATCTCAACAACATATGCATTTTGTTCCTCAAAGCTACATTTTCAAGACTCTTGTTACCATAATATACCAGGACCATGTGGAGGTGATATTATACGCTGATAAGAAGATTCCCTTTCTTCAATGGTAGCTAGGTAGCATTGTCATTTTAGTCTACTGAAAAGTCATTTACTTCAGGAGGGTTACTTTGTATTTGTGATGGTGTGATATTCCAGTAACACTCCTTTTAGACTTCCAAGCTAAAAGGCCAGTGGAGGTGTGTGAATTTTTCAGATTTGCTGACTTGTTTTCGGATATGCTATCAGAATGACTTCTACTAAAGAGAATTGCTATTTGTGCGGTATCTGTCTTCTGTTACCTGCATCATCTACACTYGCCTCTATCTTGCAAAGACTTCTTAGGAAATATTTCTATTACAATAGCACYTATGGGCCCTGGCTGATTTTGTCTGCAGTTCTACAATGATCGAATGCAYGAGTTGGTGGTCCAAGCCACAATAATATATATAAACAGAAGAGGGGGAAAGTGAACAGTTAACCAGCTCAGAGACACACACTAGGTGTGTGGTATAGAGGGAAGAAACACTGGAAATACTTGTGGAGACTCACTGCCTGTCACGTGCAAAACCTTGGAAACCTCTCACCTCAGGAAATCTTCACAGTTTGCTCAAGTACTGTAGGGATCTCTATTCTTCTCTGCTACTGCCCAACTCTATAGTGCCAAAGTATGGTGAAGTGTGGTTCATGAGGGTTATTCATTTTGGCAATGAAACACAACTCCTCAAATGTCTTAGCCTAAACTTTATCTCGAGGGAAGGAAAGTTACAAATAGAGCTGGCCAGAAACATCACAGGCTTTTTACAGTCAGAAAAATATTTATACTACAAACTCAATACCTTGTGTAATACACTGCCTTATTTCACACTCTCATTTAAGTCATGCTAGAATCCACAATGCACGATGTTTACCTTGTTTCTGTAAGGCAGAGTTGAACTAAGAAGAAACTTCCTTTTATTCCCTTAAGCCAGAACATCCTACATTGATTTTAGGTGGTAAAGTTCAGTTTCCATTATTAGGTATCCATTCCCCTCCTTCCACTGCACTGCCTTTGACAAGCTACCTTCCAGTTGAAAGGAGTAAAAAATGATTTAATGATTTTATTTTTGTAGGTGCTATTCCTCGTTCTACTTGTAAGAAGACTAAAGCATCAGCAATGTTTCTGGTGGATTTCCCACAAATCACAGGAAAAATAAAAGCTGACAGTAGAGTGCTGACGCAGTTGGCTGTGCAGCTGGTTTGCATCCTCCATCACTGATCATTCCAAGTAAATATTGACAGCTTATGTTGGCTGATGATTTAATAGCCTATGATCAGTGGTTTCACCTACCAGAGCATAAGAATTCAGACTGATGGCTCTCTGTAGAATTCAGGAAGTTCTGAAYGTCTGTGATGTCCCACCTATTTTTTGTTATGTTTCAAGCAATTGCCTTGCCTTTTGTGAAGAGTCACCACTGGGGACGAGTGGTTTATACTGTAACTCCATAACTGGCTCTTGCTGGAATTGCAGAGCACAGGAACATGCTTATGAGCAGCTCAGCTGGGTGGAACCGACTGCAGACAGCACGGCATAGTAACCATTAGGGATTTGTGTGGGTTCATTAGTGAAGGCAATTTAAAGGAGACTTCCTTTGTCACAGCTTTCCTGAAAATCTGTAGCGAATGAGAAGCGAGAGGGCTATGGGTAGATTCTCTTTGCAAATGCTGTAAACAGAGAGCTGTGTATGTGGAATATCTGAAGAGAGCTTCAAATATGATCAATCTGTGTGAGTAGCTGTAAGTGAGAAGATACCACTGAGTCATTACTAGAGCACGTTCAGTGCCAAGGTTCAGCATCAGAGGTTCACACTGGCAGCCATGTCAAAGATGTCCCTAAAGCTTCTTTGGCATCCTGTCTTTGCAGCAAAGTCCTAACACGCTACACGCAGTCAGGGTTTTCTTCTTGGAGGAAGCACTCATTCAAGCTAGCAGCTGGTGCAGTCCCCCTGTGTGCTGGGGAGAAGTTGACAGCATCTCTTCTTCAACAGATAGTGAAATAATGACAGTTCTTGATTTTCTGTCCTGTACACCGAGCTGTGTATTTGCCATGGTTTGGAGTCCTGGAGTCCCTCCAGGGATYTGTGAAATTGTGAAGAAGTATGTAATTTTCAACATTTTGATTTCTTGAAAATGCGGGAAGAGGGAGGGGAAGATGATCTGTGGTTGATTTTGGGTAGACGCAGTAAGGCATCTGATGTAATTCCAGAAATATTCATGTGCCCGTGTAGTAACCATAAATATGTTTGGCTCTGTTTTTTTCCTCTCAGTGCTTAGTGCTGCTTGTTCCTCTTGCTGTTTTTTTTTCTTTGCTTTTTCTCATTTTTAGCTGTTAATATTGCTTTCTTACATGATATAGCTTAGTTGTGTTGTAGCCTCTCTGCCATGCATCAGCTTCCTAAGTCACAAATAGTGTATTGGTAATACCACGCAGAATGCATTGCCGGGGAGGTGTCTTGGTGTGTGTTAGGAGACAACGGGCTATATCAGCACATTTGAAGTATTCAGCCCTGGAAAACTTCAGCCCTTAACAAATGCACTTTTGAAAGGAATAAGATGTCTGACCGATACTGATATTTTATGGTCTTGCTTCTTCAAGAAGAAACACTTACTGTTGCTAAAGGCAAGACTGTTTCTTGAGCATTTGTTCTCAGTAGAATAAAGCTGATTTACTTCTGTCTTGTTTTCTAGGCTTGTCTAAAGTCCTTGGTGCAGTCAGCATTGTTCTTAGGAATAGCAGGGCTTCAGGGCAAGTATTTGGTATGCTTATGCTTTGAGTACCCTCACAGATGGTGTAGAGCAGTCCCACTGTTTCTTCACAGGGTTTCCAGTCCAGTTCCACCAGGCAGCTTTGTTACACTTGTATTGTTCAATGGAAAATACCATTTGAAGAAGATGAGCTGGTCCAATCTCCGATTCAATTGCAATTGCAGACTTGTGTTGCAAAGGAAATAGGAATTGATTTGGAAGAATCTCTGGCACTGTAATGCTATCAATATGAAATTGCTTATTATCAATTTGCCATTCATTCAGAAAGTCTTTAAACCAGTTAGGATTATTGTAATTCAGTACAATTATTGCTGCCAAAATACAGATTTGAAATCTTGTTTTGGTAACTCATCAGTTGCTCTCTCTCAATTTTCATATATATTTCTATATAAATATACTTTTTCTCAAGGTGTTATAACATTTGTGAAAAGTATCAAAGGCCACAATCATTTCATTATAGATTAAATAAAGAAAAGCCGAAGTTTCCTTAAGTTACTTCATGTCCTTTAAATATCATGATAAGAGATATCTCTGAGATGGAGGCAGAATATTTTTTTCCATCCCCTTAAACCTGCTGATGCTGCTATTTGCAGTTGGTGTCCACCACACAAAATGACCATCCTGTAGGACCTGGACTGGAACCAACAGCTCGTGTCACAGATGCCACTGAGCGGCAGTAGTAAAGAGCAGCCTGGTCAGCTCCTTTGGTTTAGAGCACGCCTTAAATAAATGCTTTTCCTTCTCTTGCTTAAAGCTGTGATCTTCTGACCTTAGCTTGATGAACAATATTTTTTCCTCCTTGTTTTCTTTCTTCTCTGCCAKGCTAAAGATGTATTTACAGGGCTCATTGCATTGGCAATGAGGTGTATAACCTTCCACCTTTTGCATACAGTCCAGACTTGCCTCTAAGAGAAAATATTTTCATTTTAAATGAGAAGAGGTGGGATTCTCAGTCTTGCTTCTAGTTTTTGTGGACYCCAATCAATTTTGTCAGTACCTAAGGAGAACTGCAATGGGAGATGCGGACTAATGACTGGAATAGATAAATTCAAAACAGCCACTCTCCTCCTTTCTGTGCTGGTAAAAGTGTTCATACAGAAGTTTGCAATTTGCTTCGTGATGACCCAGGAAACTTCCATTGTTCCACATTGATAGTTTTTGCTGATTCTGTGAATAAACACAAGCAATCTAGCCTAGATCTCAGATATAYGTTTAATGTAGGCATACAATTTAGCTTTGACTGATAAGATATTCCAGATTAATTCAAAGCAGAATTTAGACATGTGATTCTGTGATTGTAGCAAAATGCCTGCTTTTCATTTTGCATCAGAATTGTGCATTTGTCTCTGATGCACACCCAGAAGTTATATGATGCCTATATGCCATCTCTTTAATTTTCTCTGTCTTGCTGGCAATGACTGTAGTACTTATTTTAAAGAATATAAAATCAAATTTTAAATCCAGTTAATTCAAAGGCCTCTTTCCTTTCAGTCGCTGTTTCCCTTCTCCCTTTCACTCCTTCTCTTCCACAGTTTGCTCTTCTCAGTTTCTTTTTCAGAGATAATTTTTACTCTCGGAATATAATGCAATAAGCTGCTGGCTGCAACAGCTTGTGTTAAACCCCAAAGATGGTTTGGTAACAATTAATGAGGGTTATCATGGAAGTGGCCTAACTTTCCTGGCTTCRTGATCACTGTCATCGGGGCAGTTGCTCAGAGGCTTATTCCCATTTTCTGCAGGCTGTTATACAGCTACTCAGCAAGAGAAATTGGGATGATATCACTGAYATTGCTCAATAACAGGCTCAGAAAATATTGCTTTCGCTTCATGCTGTTGCTAAAATCTCAGCATGGGGGTTCATTGTCTCCCTTGCCTCTTCTCTCCCCTTCCATTTACATTTTGTTATTTATGTGCCATCCTGTGCTGAAAATATCAAACTCAGGCTAGCGTAATCTGATGTGCACTAAAAAAGGAGAAAAGGGATTAGGATGGAGATTTATTCCCAGCCTCTATTAATTTCTCAGGCTGTTGACTTGAATTTTCCTCGCTCTCCTTTTCTTCTCTTTTTTTAAGGACTTTTCCTTCCTCCTCCCAAGCTGGGGGTGAGGGAGCATATTTGCTGCAGGCGAGTTGCTGGAGGAACCCTGCTGAGCTCCTTGCTGCCAAGGGCAGGAAATGGAACACATGCCTTTCACCAAGGCAAATTTCGCTCTCTAATCAGATCAGCAGTCATGCAGGGAGAAGTGGCACTGACAAAATGTCAAGAAATCAATCTCCTCGTGCACGTGGGCTCCAACTGCAGCTATGGATGGATGTATGACAGAGAGGAAACAGCCATGGCCAAAACTGTGTTGTACATCATGATTAGAGCTGTTAGGAACAGTTCATTTAGCCCAAATAAGTGGCAAGTCTTAGACTGTAAGAATCTGACTCAAGCTTTCTGGTGGAAAGCTAACATGRACCTAGTTGTTACCCTCAGCCTGTTGTGTTTCATGTCATGCTATATTACCGGTCTGAGGAATACCTGTTCTGCAAACCTTTGACTCAAAGGTTGCTGAAAGTTAAACATATCAAGTATATTCACTTATATATTTCAGAATTATTACTATTATCAAAAGTGTTAAAAATATGTTATATGGAAAAAATATAGTGTTTATTTATACTCATATGCATGCTGTTATATATTTCCTCCCTGATTAGAAGCAATTATTTCCCCTATTTTAATTGATAACTTTCTTCTTCGAGCTTAGCAGAAGAGTGCACCTCTCATATATTCTAGTGCAAAAAGAAAAGCAGAGATGCTCTTTTCTSTGGTGTGCCATGCATGCAGCTCTGGCTGCTACTCTGCTGTAGCACTGTAGACTTTTTCTCATGTACAGAACAGAACATGCACTGTTTTCTGGGCTCTGGAGTTGGTGTGTTTTACGTAGAAGCTAAAAGCTGCTAGAATTTGTTGCCTATTAGCTCCTGCAGATGAAAATGGTTGGGAATATGCTTCCACCCCTTAAAGCCATAAATATTCTGGGATTAGGATTTCACAGGAAAAGCTCTATGGTACCACAGTTAAGGTTCAGGTCTGTTCAGCAGGCCCATTCTGTCAGGTAGAATTGCAGGTGCAAAACTGAGAACAACTTGAGAAAGAGCACTGGAGCAGTTCAACAAGCAAGGAGTTACTCCACAATGAAACTGCCTTTTGATTACATTTAATACTTTAGCATTTAACTCCTATTAACAAAATGTTAATATTTCCATCACATGTGAATAAGCTTCAGTAAAAATCCCTAAGGATGAAAGTGTGCTTTTAAAATATGACTTTGAAGTTTAGGAATACTTAATGATAGAGATGTGAAGAGTTATGAGGACTATTCTGTTTGTAGAAGGAGTGTAATGATTAAGTCTGCTCAACAGGAGTGGTAGAAAAGATCCAAATAGGATTTTATATCTAGCTGTCTACTACAGAAGGAATGTGAGGTGAATCCTGCTGAGAAAGCTTCTGGTTTTATTTCATGTTTTCAAAATAATGATGTGTAAATGTAAAATAGGAAGTTCATGTTCTTAAASTAACTCATGTAACTCACCACAAGATATTGTTAAAGGCAGAACTTAGTATATAAAAGACTGAATCATTTTTGTTGACAACGATAAGATTGGTGAGAAAAAYGGCTTGAGATCTGCCTGGGACAAAGCATATGCTGATGATGATCTGAATTTGGTTTTGGAGAGACTATTTCACAACTACGTATTGTATATTACATGTATAACCATGTAYATAATGTGTGTAAGCCATGCTGTGGCTATCAGAGGGAATACCATGCCACTTGAGTCAAAGGAATTTTCAAAAATAACTTTTCTTTAGGGACGTAGTATGTGTGTCAGGTAAAAAGGAGCTGGTTACATGCTGACAACTCAGAACATCTTGGGAGGTCTCTAAAATTGGCAAATAGGGATTTTAGAATTTAGAATTTTCTTTCGGAAGCCCAGGGAGCCATTCTTCTTCTGTGAATGTTTTAACTCTTACAATTTCACCATTTAGCATTTGTTATGTACTAGCACAAGTGAGTGTGAAATAGCAAGTACAAAATTTGCATTTGTCTGAAGACCAAGTACAATCTTAATTAAATCTACAAAAGAATGGAAATTCTAGATTAAAGCTGAGGACCCTTCCCAGCACATTCTAATGATTCAAGCATTAGGAGCGGTTATTGGAATAGCCAGTTTTAATCTCCCATCCATAGGCTCAAGTGTTTGGAGATTGCCTTGATAACTAATCACGACTAGCACAAGTGAAGGCTAACTCTAAAACTTACATAGTTTGCTGATTGTATGAGCACTTACTCACTGGGAATACATCACATTGACAGCACGTATTATTAATTCTTTATTAATTCTTTTTTTTTTTTAACAATATATCCATGATAATTGACTATGTCTATCTCCAAACAGCTCCATTTTGCATCTGTGGGGAAGGGGCTCACTGCTGAACAAGCAGGGGCACTGAAACACAGTTTATAATGGTTTGTTCTGATCTACTGAAACAGAACATGTGCTGTATATGTAATTGAATTAATCTGCTACTGATAATAGCACTATATTAAAATATGGTGCTACAATATGTTCAATCCTGACCATTTCCTATAGATCTCAGTACCCAGAGTTGTTCCATAGGCTACTGTAAAGACAGGCTATTCCTGAGGGGAATTGGGGAATGTTTTTTTGATGTATGACCTTGAACATCAGTTTATATGTGACTTTTTTTTCTTTTTCTTTTAATGTTGCGTAGGTTTGGGGGGCTGACAGTTGCAAATATAAATGATCTGATATGTTATTTTTCATAGGGAASAACATACCTGATATCTGTTGGCTTGGTGTATGCCTATTAGTTTTGGAATGGGTTATTTTTATTATTCCATTCCCTTCCTCTATCTCCAGGCAGGAAAAATCTAAATGCAAATTTTAAAAGAGGTTGGAGGGAGGASGCAGAAAAATGGAGGTTAGAACTCAGCTTGTAAAAGCTATTTTCATGGCTGAATTTTAAACTTGCCCTTTTTTTTTTTTCTGTTTTTTAAAAGAAGGATTTATAATAGAGATTTGAAGTGTCCCTTAACAAAAGGAGATCAGCTGGATACTGCTAGAATATCAGAGGTTGCTGAGCAGTGCAGTTTGAATGAAGCTGTCTGCTCAACTTTAAAAGAAGATGTCAAGTGCAGACCCTCTGTCACCAAAAGAGAAAAAAAGCTGCATTCATCCGCTTAGTTGGTAACAGATATGAATCAAACAAAAAAGTATATTCTGTAGCATTCAAGTTAGATAAATGTCAGGAGCTGCAATTGATCTGGAATTCACTATAAAATTTAATGACCATATTAATGTTATAGCCTGATGAATTATGCCAGAAGTAATGACATTTTGTGGAGAGAGTTCTATCATTGATACACATTTTTACACTAACCTTTATTATAGCATACGACAGCAGTAAGAGCAGAACTGGGCAGAATTCTTCAAGTTTGAGAGAGGGCATGGAATAATTGTACTAGTTCTTTGCCCTGTTGGATTCACTCACTTTTTCCCAATATACRTTTTTCTATAAAACATTAGTTTTCTTGAATTACCTACTGCTTTTCTTTGTGATGTTTTTGTGCAAAGGATTACAACTGCAGCGAGCATCTCCTTCTTTGAAAATTGTTGCCTGTGCTTTAACAAATGCTCCCTGGCTTAACCTTCATAGTGGGGAGGACTAGTGGGTAACCCTTCCCTCATTGCTGCCTTCACTGACATCCCTGGTCGCCTGAGTTTCCTCTCTCTATGGTTGCATCTRCTCAGAAAAGAATAACAGCCAGTCCTGCCAATACAAAGGGGAATGTGCAGCTCGCTCTGACTTTATGGTTTGCATTGTGTGTGACCTCTCCAAGCGGCTGCGCATTTTGCACAGAATTGCCCAGTGGCAGGATCTAAATCCTCTTGCAGTAGAATTATAATTCATAGTGCCTGTGGAAGAGGGAGATTGAAAAAAGCCTCAGGAATTTTGCAGATTGGATACTACTTTGGATACTACTGATAGTGACATAAGGATCATATTGATTATTGTGGTAGCATATTTATCTATTTACTGAGACAGGCACCTTAACATCCAGTTCTGCAAAGCCAAATTTTTAACGATCCTTAAGTGATCAGTTTTTACTAGCCCCAAAGCATTAAATCATTTGTGCATCTTACTGGTACCTAGTATTAAAAACAAACAAACAGACAAACAAACAAAAAGATGTTGTGTAACAACGGAAAAAAATAGAGAAAACAATGGTTAGAACTACAGTCTAAACCATATCAACTTTCATATACTGTGACATTTATTCAAAATAATTGCTTCCAAAATTGTATTTTATGCAACAATGTCAGCCAAAATGGTGGCTATTCTTACATTCAAAGAATCTGAAAATGTAAATATAGAGTGTTTTCAATGTGAGATTTTATTTGCATACATTTGGTTTTATTTGCCTTAGAAAATGGGTCAAAAATCAAATGTATGCAGGATAACCAAGTGTAGAGAAACCCTGTTGTCCTGAACCAAAACAAATAACAACAAAAGAAGCAACAAGACGTAGTCATCGTCTCTGGTATCGTGACCCAACAGTACAGGAGAAGTTCCCGAAGAGGTAGAGAGAAAGGAATGAAGCATGGAAATAGCAAATGGATAGCAAGATTGAGGGCACAGGGGCTGTCCCGCTTGCTCTGTGACTGGACAGTGGAGGGGACCTCCTCTGCCTTGGTGCTGCAGGTGGGACGCCTGGCATCCCTGTTATGGGCATCTCCTGGGGATGCAACGGGGACGGATTATACAGTTCTGTGGTCCTGCAGTTTGACCAAACTGATCAAAACAATATCCAAGGGCTAGGTGTGAATATCCTGCACGTGGCCGCAGGACAGGCAAGGGGTAGTATAAAGCTGTACATTTTTTTTAACTTATTTATACTGGATATCTACATGGAAGAGCCTTGAGATCATGTATATCTGATATGTAATGAGAAGATAACCCAACACTATGTTATCACATAGTCTTTTGTGAAAAGTGTAATTATACACTACCATGAAATAGATTTGTCACAGCAGTTTTACAGACAAATGTTCAATTGCCCAGGCATCAAATTGGAGTTTGCAAACAGTTCAGTGTGTTAAATAAATCAAGAACAGGTAGGGAAAGATCCTTAAATATTTTTACATTGTCCTTGTTTGTTAACTTTGCTTTTGTCTTTAATGATGTGCCTCTAGACCATGTAGTACTACCTTTAATTAATATAGGAAGGCCAATCATAAAAGACTTTTTCAGTGTCATTTTCCTTAACATTAGGAAGGGATGAAGAGAAGAAAATGCTGAGAAGAATGCTGAGAAGAAAGTCTCAGCATACAGGAGCTGGGTTTTCATCCAGAGGGTCTCATCTCATCATGTTTAAATCACTGAGGCAGATGTTGCTGGCACAGAGAGCCCTTTTTGTTCCTCTGTCTGCTTAGGGAATGGTAACAATCTGAAAATGGCAAGGGCTTGTGYTGGGCTCCTCCCATTCCTGCCCTTTCTGCATCCATGTCAAAAAGTGGGTGATGTAAAGCCATTTTTACTGCCCAAGGAAAAGACTGTATGTAGTGATACCAGACATTTGGGCTTTGTGTGATGAAATACAGAACAAATGTCTATCAGCTTTGAGGCTGAAGAAACTCTGCATTGTTCTAAAATAAATGGAGGAAATAATTCAAAATGTTTATTAGTACACACACACACACACACACACACACACACACACACACACACACACACACACAAGTGGTACATTCAAAACCAATTAATTCTAATGTAGGCAATGAGGGGAAATAAAATACCTCCATGTGTGGACAGAGAGAACTAGAGAGGTCTCTTGGAAATATTGCAAATCTAAAAGATTTTATCTCCACAAAGACTTATTTCATCCTTCATTGTTTTTTAATCCCCTCCCTTCCAAGAAGAAATTTGGGGGGAAATGAACAAATTAGATAATCAGAAAAAGTCAGGATGATTAAGCGCTCCAACAACCCAAAGCCAGAGGAGCTTTCTTTTTCTTTCTAAAATTTTGAGAATAGAGAAAGTCTTARAGTGAAGTCTCTATACCAAGCACTTTGAAATCTTTCTTTGGGCTCGAAAGATTCATACTGCTGACCTATATACAGATACTTTTTCTGTATTATGGAGTTTTCAGCTTCTGACTGAGATTCCTCTGCTCAGTATTTTTTTTTTTTTCGTATTTTGTTATTTGAAGTGTAAAAGGGTAAGGGTAACATAGGKGTAAAAGGGTAACATACTTGTCTGTCTTTTTCTGGGATAATTTAAAAGAATGTTACATACACTGAGGGTCCTGTATATGTCCTGTAGGGTTCTCAAATGTACTCAAGATTGAGATAATGCAATCAAAGAAAAAATAACATAAGAAAGTTTGAGAGTAAGAAAGCGAATACCTTAAAACTCAGCTTCTGCCATATTGAAGAAAATAGGCTTTGTTTCATGAAAATTTGTGATTGTAATGAGAAGTGGAACACTTATTAACCAGCTAGATGTTTACTAAATATATTCTAAATATATCCTTTCCTTGAGGAGTTTTTCAGATAGCACATCTCTGGCTAAATGAATAACCTGCTTTTGCCCTGGAGATGACTTTACCTTTAAAATTCATATCTGCTAATGTACTCCTTGCCACATGAGGCCGTGTCAGGCTGAATGAAATCTCCCTCTGAGAGGGCTTGCAGACCTTAYACTTCTTTTTGCAGCAAATTTTAGCTGCAGCCTTGCTGAGCTCTGAATAGCTGCAGAATTGGAAAGAGATAGCTTAGGATTTGAGATTTCAAATGTTTTGTCCCTATGTTCCTAAAAGCCACCAGGTCTGATACTCAAGATGAGMGCAAACTTTTGTAATGAGCTCTGAGATTCTACTAGTGTCCCTCTCTCTTGAGCTCCCTGGTTGCTTGATTCCTCATACCCATCAATGCAGCCTTTTATTGCTGCTTAATAATAAATGGTATTTTGTTTGCCTACCTGACACTTTTATTAACTTCACTTTGGTGTGTGCGCACACATGTTTCTTGAGGCATGATTTCCACCCTCCCCCTCAGTAAAAAAAAAAAAAAAA
>NW_020455477.1:1647806-1714193 GCF_003342845.1 Nothoprocta perdicaria
AGAATTTGTCCCTAATCTGTTTCAGCTGTAGGGGACCGCTCGGCCAATTAAAGAGAACAGGCTTTGGCTCCTTCCCAAATGAGGTGACCACATGTTACCCTTGGATTGGTCACCTCAGGGGAGCAGTGGGTCACTGGGGCATCTGGTTGTCATTTCCTTCCAGAACAGCATGAGGCAGGAGTTGCACAGCAAAGAGGAAAAGAATTGTAAGTTTTCTTTATGTCATGTCTTGTCTTGCATCATCAAAAGGTCCAGTAATATCTAGTCAGGTTAGAAGAGTTTCCTATGGTTTGATGCAATCTGGGACTTGGAAATGAGAGAAATGTTTTTATTTGCATGGTTTTAAGGTGTCATTTCTGTCTCTGCTGTGATAACGTAAATGTGAAGGTCCTATTCATATAAATGAATTGTGGTAGATTGATTCAGGTAATTTTGTAATTTCTCTCCAATAGAAGATGTTCCCCCTTTACAAGGTAACATTCCCTTTTTTTGTAGGCAAGCYAAAAGGCTGAGAGCCTCCCTTATATAGGGGGTGTGTATGTGGGGGGGGGGGGTAGTATTAAGGTAAAAAGACATTGTAACTTGTAGTGTCTCAAATAAGTGATGTAACCTTAACAAAGAATACAGCTTATGAAGGAATAATTTTCTACTCTTCTGCAGATTGATTGGCTTCCAATCTACATGTACAATTAGGTCTACCAAAGCCATTGCAATAAGGCTGTCTTCAAAAAATCAGAAACATCTGGTTTCAACTGAGCTCAGGGACTAATAAACTAATATTCATCATGAAAGGGGAAAAGCTTCAATGAACTAGCCAGGTCAGTGAACTCATTTTCCTCTGAACGTGCCTGGCCCCCCAATTTTCAAATTGTTATGGTTATTGTAGACTCATTATTTAGTTTAGTTAATGAAGTAATATCAGTGATGAAAAGGCTTTCTTGTTAGGAAACATAGATCCTTCTTCTCGGCACAATGAATGCAGCATTTCCATTCCCGAGTAGTGATAATCAGGGTAGCTAAGGATTCATGAATGAGCTTCTGCATGCCAGCTGACTTGATAAATGTGTTTTTGTAGCCAGAGTGAGTGAGGTTGCTGGTGTTAAAGGGGCTGTGAGGCCCACTTCAAAATCGTTTGGAGAATGAGATGCACATGGAMCAGCTGATGAACCACGGTAACCTTCTGCTATGCCTGAGATCAGGATCTGAGGTTAAAGAGGAAGCAACAAGCTTGTTATCCATGTGGCGGAATGCACCAGATTATTCCATGGTTTTGGGGCGTATCCTAAAACAAGATTGAAGGCCATCTTCTGCCCCTGCGGTGGCAGTGGGCAGTCGTGAGAAAATGGACTTTTAAAAGTGAGGTAAATGTTAACTTCAAATAGGATAAGCATACATTATTATCAAAGCAGGAATTCTTAAATTTCTTCACAGTGAGAAGGGGAAAAAAAACAAGTTTTCTTTTTTTTTCTGGCTTTACTTGCTCTCTTCTTGTCTTCTCCTCAACATGACTTTGTTTTTCTTTTTTATTATGGCTTTATTTTTCTGTGAGCTGTTGACATCTGAAGCCAAACATCCCCATTGTGGAGAGAGGCTTCTTAGGTTTGACATGAGGCCTCCTACTCTGTTGTTATATAATCTAGTTTTGACACAGAATTTACTTTTTACTTTCTGAACTATGCTGTGTATGACATTTATCTGAAGAAGAGTGATTTTAATTTTAGAATCTGCACATACTCTATTTGCTTGCACAGGAGCTGTTATTTTTCTTTATAACTCTAAATATGATGAGTTATCCATCTAGCAAAATCAAGAGTCATATCCATTTACAAGCTAATTCATACTTAGTAAGTGGCTCTTAATCTAGAAAGAGCAAGGGGAGAAAATATTGCTCCCCTTTCCTTATTGCTCCCCTTAATAAAACGGCGTTTTGGTTCAAAACTGAAGTTGTGAGAATCTCAGAGGCTTTCCTTTAAAGGTTTCAGATTTCAAGATAGTTTAAGAATGAAAAGCTCAGCCTTTGACAAGGTTTCGATCAGATCAGACTTGATTAAAGCCTCTGCAGGCCTACTCATTTAACAAAGTCATGACTAAAGAGCTCATTTTTGACTTTTTACAGTTATGTAACAGCTTAATCTGAAATTTATATCCTAACCTGCAGAAGCAGTTAGTGGACCTTATCATACACCTTGGTCAGCCACTGAACACTACATCTAGACATCTTCTAAGGGTTTTTGTGCTTTGAAAAGGATGACTACAGTCATTAAAGAGTGAGATAGTTCTTGGTGAGACGGTAAAGGATCAGTTGTTTGTTCAGTGTCCATCAGCATAACCCTTGATGGCTGAAGTGTAGCCAGCGGTTACTGTCAGCATTGTCATGGCTGCTGTGTTTCATGAATATAGAATTATATAACTTTATATTAGAAGTTTTTCTTGAGGTCATTGGGCAAAATGACAAAAATGGGCATATATTTGCCTAAAAGAAGCCATCCTGCCTACCAACTCACCAACAGGATCATAAGCCCTAGGTGCTTCTGAGAAGTATGGGCAGCTCAGTAGCGAAATCATTCAGGAGATTTTGAAGATGAGGATGGAAATTTTAAAGCTGGCTGTGAATTGCTGCCCCAGCTGCTTGCTGTAACTTGATGAAGACCATACAGCTTTGCTTAGCAATAATCAGGGGAATAGCTACATTTGTCAAATGGGACACTTTTCAAAAATTCTGCAGATATCCTCAAGTATACTCTGTTGCAATAATCAGTGTGAGAAGTTTAAAASGACATCGTACTTTGATGTCCTTTTAAAGTCTATAACTCTGCCCACAATTGCACAAGTAGGTCCTTACATAATGAAATAATTATCTTCAGTGGTCTTCATTTAATTCTCCAATTACTGCAGTTTGTTAGCGAGGTAGGAGCCCCTTTTATAACTGTGGCTTAAAAATAATAAAGTTTTCTTCCAATTTGGGAGCTGAAGCAGACTATGAGAATGTAATATATAGGTGCTGTGCTTTTTGACTCTTAAGAAGACATCACTCAATATTAATTTGACTAGAAGATGTAGATGTCTTCCATGGAGTTCTATATGTTTACCTCCTTGGTGGATTTGACCCTGGGTATGTAATTAAAGATGGTAATTGTGCACCATATAGTCTGGTATAACTTCATCTGTAACCTATCTTTGCATCCTTTGAAGTTGATTGACATGGCTGTGGAGTTAGTAAACTGTAGCTAGTCAGTTTGGCGGTATAATCTTGATTAAAACTGAGATGGGATTTCATATAGAGCTCTGGAAAAGGAGTTCATAAATCTTATTTAATTTCATAAAAGTTGGGCAGGGGGAGGAATGCATACAGCTCTTGAGTAATATTTAGAAGAGATGACAAATTCATAACTTCATTTTATTTTTCATGCACATGCTTTTCCTCTGGAGGATGGAAGTTAGCCCTAGTACTTTAAAAACACAATGATTTTTGAAAGTGCTATTTGTCTAGAATTAATAGTATAATAAAAGCAAGTGACAAAATAGTGATCCTTGCACATCAGATTCACATTTTTCTTGCATAGCCTACAATTTTCTTACTGTATTTTGCAGTTAGCAATGCCGGTTCAAATCAATTCTTAAATTGGAAATTGAGAAATGAGTGGGGCTATTTTTTTTCCCCCTACTCTGCTTTAAGGTATGGACTTCCAAATCTTTAAGGGTTAGGATGGTTTATAGATGCCTTTAATCTATTCACATTTTACAAATACTGATAAAATGGCAGATGATAAATAACTGTAAGGCATGTTTTCCAAATACTGCATTTGTTATATCTCAAAAACCACTCCTGAAATCCAGATAACTGTTCTTTGGTCTCATAACTGGTTAATATCACAACTGAAGATAAACAAATTATGGCCTTTAGCCTGTAAAGTTTGACTGACATCATGTTAAATTAACAGATTTCTACCCTAAGAAAACAGAGGCAGCTTTTTCCAAGGCAGAAGAAAAACTGCAGCAACTTTTTTATTTATTTATTTTGGTAAGGTCATATTAAATCCCCCTTCCAACCTCTCTGAAACCCTGATTTGTAACATCTTCCAGAAGCACGCTGAAACGGCATTGCAGTTTTGCATTATCGAAGAACCGCCTAGTTTGACTTTAGATTAAATATAAACACTAATAAATGTGACTGGAAGAAGTAGGAATATTTGAATCCATTGAAGTGGAGGTGATTATCATAGGGAGGAAACATTATTTATCTGCATAGATTAATCATAGAGAACAACTGACTCTCCTTCTAGGTCCTTTTTCATGCCTCATCAGATGGGTGTTATATCCTCCAAACTGAAGCACTTGTTACTGCTCTTTGTTAGTCAGTACATGCCAGGTTTAGTTCCTCAGGTCTTTATCCCATAGCTGTTCACGTGCATGAGTTTAACTTTTTGCAGGCAAAGAATTATATATTTTTTTTGTAAAGTAGGATAGCGTAGTAATTTCTCATATATAATAAAATATTTCAATTTAGCCATGTGGAAAATGTACTTAGAATAAAATAAATCCTCATGAATAAAGTTACCAAATATAGATTTTGTAAACTATTGTATGGAATCTATTAGAGAAATGAGTACCTATTGGACTCTGACAACTTGTAGAAAAAGAGAAGATATTACTGCTACAATACTTCTGCAAGTTTAGGAAACTTTCTGCCTACAGCAGGAATTAGGTGTCTATTTTTAATAATTTCTCTTGGATGCAGATTATTGCATGGGGCTAAAACAATATTTCTACCAGTGTGCAGTGAAAACACATTTCTGGGTCCAGTATATCCCATATATCTAAATCAAAATCCTGATCCATTATCTCCAGAGGTGACTTAGCTCTGAATTTCTAGGCTAGGGCCTATTTCCAGTGTCTAAGTAGCTTTAAGACAGAAAAGAAGATAGGTCTAAAGCAGACTTTTATTTTTCCTCTTTCTCTCCAGGTACTAAAATATGTAAAAATATTAAACAAAAAGATAGGTAAAGCAAAACCAAAAGAAATCCAAATGATGATAACAAGAGATATGTTGCCAA
The DNA here is from genome assembly GCF_003342845.1 of Nothoprocta perdicaria. Classification (NCBI taxonomy): domain Eukaryota; kingdom Metazoa; phylum Chordata; class Aves; order Tinamiformes; family Tinamidae; genus Nothoprocta; species Nothoprocta perdicaria. The sequence continues at coordinate 1,652,861 of NW_020455477.1, forward strand.
AATTGTTAGGTAGTCTATTCAAATGTGATTTTTTTTTTTTTTTTGTGAACCAGAATGCTTTTGTTCTCTTTCTGAAGAAAGTTTGTGAATTAATATTATTAAATAATGATTTAATTTTAATTTAAATAATGTTGTGATATTTTATCCTGTAAAACTATGAATTGTGATGGAAGTCTCCCTGCAAAATGGCTGAAAGCTAATTCAGTTCAAATATGTATCTTAAGCTTGTTTGTTTAAGTAGATGAACAAATGAGAAATATGTAACACTGGGGTGATATTTATAGTTTGTTTGCACAAGGACTCCAGTGAGTGTGCACTGTTTGTTTGGACAAGTGCTACTGGATTTCAGAGTTGGCCTGCAGGTCAGGATCAACACTTCACAAGCACTGATGGAAAATGTTTCAGGAATTTCTTATCCAGGATTTCAAATCAGGTTTTGGTATATTTTCTTGAGAGCTGATAGACTTAACCCAGGAAAACAACGATAACATTTTTTGTTTTTAATTAAGAATTTAATTGAGAATCTTAGAAAGATATGGAAACTACCTATAAAGATATTTAGCATGTGATACATGATACTATAGGAAATAATCTAGTAAAAACAAGAAGATGGGTTTGGTGATCTAGAGAATACCTTTCAGTCCTAGGTTTTTGTGTAGGACATAGTCCTTTCAGTAAGAAGTAGATATTCACATCTGTAAAGCATGATAATTATATATTTTTAGACTAAAATGTGGGGAAAAAAAATCTTTATTTTTAATTAAACCAGAACATTTCTTCATGGCATTCAGGCATTGAGAGCAAATTTCTGGAGATACCTAAACATAAAAGATAGTCAAGACAGATGAGCAAGAAACTGAAAACAGGCAGGGATACAGGCAGTAAGATTTACTGTTTTCTAATCACATTTTGTTGTAATTATATTCACGTTATACTTTAATTACACAAGTAACTCCTAATCTTGTAAATTCAGATCATTTGCAGAAATGAGCAAGGTGTTTTATTATGTGGAGTCTGAATCTCAAAATTTTAGGGATTCTGAAATGTGCAGCAGCACAAAATCAAGAGAATAACAAGACATTCTTTTTTTCCTAGTAAAAAGTTTAGGAAGCTGGATGTGTATTTTGTATGACCTCCACAATTTGTTCAGTGACATAAATAGCAAAGTCACAGCTCAATCTATGACAAGAAGATACTTTTAATGGTTCTGTATTTTTCTGAAAACTGAGTATCTAGAACTATGTGTTTAGTTTCAGTGTTGTGTGGGGTTTTTTTTTTTTTCTTTTTTCTCCCCCTTATCTGAGCATGTTCTCTCTTTAGGATGATGATTTCCTCTCTTCACATATTTCCTTTTATTTCCTGTGTGAAGAAGGACCAGGAAGACACCTAATCACTTGTTAGAAAAATCCACTTTTACTTCAATAGAACCTCTAAAGGCCTTAATGGAAGGTGAACTTTTTTTTTCCTTTTTCCTCCCCTCCTGTCCTTCCCCTCCATCCTATAGTAATAGCACAAATTGCAAGGTCTTGAAGCCTTGCATCCATTACACCTTGCAGCTAACTGGAAAGGAAACTAATTGGTTGCAAATCTGTTTTGGGTTTATCTGAAGGTTCTTTACTCTCTGGCTATCAGTGCTTGAGCAACAAATGCAGCTTAGAGTTGCACCTGTAGGCACAGTCTTGCTAGCATAAGTCAAGTTACTGCCTCTTCTAATTAATTTCTGTTTGCACCATAGAAATACTGTGTTATAATTGTCTTGTAAGCCTTGCTTACAGGACCTCATCACTGACTATCCTCCAGCCTTTTTCTGAAACTGTTTATGACAAACTCGCCAAATTCCCTACTTGTGTCTCCATCCTTGCCATGAGAAAGTTGGTTCTTGCTTTTCTTTTCCCAAAAGTTGGATCTTTTTTTGGTATCGTAATTCCTTTACTGTGTGTGCTTTAGTACAAAGACAGGTTGTTTATACCTCTTCCACCAGGCTTCTACATATTTGATGCCTTATATTCACTGTCATTCTTGAGCAAAACAAGCCTGTCTGCTCAATTCACACTTGGATATTTTGTGTTTCTGTWATGCATTGACTGAGCTTATATATAAATCACATGTACTCTCTTGGGAGGTAGATAGAAAAGAAGAAGGGGGGGGGAAACTTTGCAAAACTCTTGGGTCTTTAATTAGTGGACAGAAATAACCCTTTTGCCACTTAGGCATTTTACTGGAGTAACCTGATCATCCTTAAACTGCAGTGTAGCACAGATCTATTAAAATGAGTTAATAAGCACATCACAGCTCATGTGGTTTAATAGAAATTTACGCCCACACCCTCCCCCCCCTGCTTTCCAGCCCCCTTTTTAAATTGGGTTATTAAGCCTTAGCAAGTGCAATAAGCAATGTGTGGAATAAGATGGCCAACAGTCACACAGCAATGCTTGTCATACACTGTGACAATAGTTTATTTCATTTTATTTGAAAAGGAAGAGTGCTTCTGGAGAGAGCTCCTTTTAGGAGGAGCGCTGCTTCCCAAATGCATCCTAGACATGGGTAAATAAAAACTGGCTAATTGGAGAAGGTTGGAGCGCACTGTGTTTGTGGGTAGAGCAGGTATTAATGTGACGGGTGGCAATTACGGATGCATTGTGTGAAACCGGCAGTTAACTGCCAGCTGTTCAAGCGGCACCAAGGGCTGGCCCAGAAACGTAATGGCGGAATGAGAAAAATGGAGGAATGGCCTAGGAGCGCTTTAAAGCACTCTGTCTATGCAAATCCTTCCGTTAGCTGCAGCTTGAAATAGTTYAGAGATAGGTGGGAACGCTTTGTTATTCTGAAGTATAGACACCTAAGAGTAATTCGGTCATTATGTATTCTGATACAAGCTACAGCTTCCTGAGAAGCAGCTATAAATATGACAGTGCTGCCGTGCGTGCAGCAGGCAGCAGAGCGCTGAGCTGCGTCAGAGCAGGCCCACGATTGGGAACCAGCTACTCCGGAGCTCGAGCCTGGCTCTGGTCTTCCCTTCATATGCATGCTCAAGTGATTGCCTACCTTGGTGATTTGCAATTAATTAGGTAGTGATTGCAACATGCTGAAGATATAAAAGAACTATGGGAAGTCTTTAAGGGCCTATGTCCTTGTTCTACTTCCATCTCATCAGATAGGGGCGATGTGATCTGCTGAAATATATGCAGGTAGGAATATATTTCACAGCAAGGGACTGTTAATATTTGATTGATCTTTCCCTTGTCAAGCATGAATGTGGATGTTAGAGTCTTCAGTATTATGTGGTAAGGAAGTTTTGTCYGTATATATCAGATAAGTAGTTAATATTCACATGTTTAAAGCCTCAGCCATCAGCTAAGGTTTAATATTGGTTGTCTTTGCTATCACCATTGGTGCACTGATGGTCACACTTCCTCTTAATATTTATTAACAACATGTGTGCCTACAATTGGTAGCACTCATAGCATGGTAACAACAGGCTCAAAATGTACTGCTTCCACAGCAGCAAGAAGCAAAATAAACTGCACATACTTGAGGTTTTCAAATGAATGTATATGCAGGGGAGAGATCCAATACAATCACACACATGCAATCTGTAAATATTTATAGCACACATTATAAGTCTTAGAACAAATGTTGATGATCTGTGTACTGGGAGAGATGTTAAGTAAGGTGACTTCACCCTCTAAMAGGGCTGTTCCTTAGGATGCTAAACTCTGGGAGGAACTTAAATGCGTTAATTCTTATTTGCTAAAATATACTATATTTAACATGATAATACTAAAATAAATTATTTGGTAGGCTATTCGTGATTTGACTGTTGAATGATTAAAACGCAGCCCTTAAAAGAGGAGTTGTACAGCGAAATGAAAGGCGCTTCCACCCTTCCTCAGAGGAGCAGGCCGCAGCTGCCTCACAACGAGGCGTAGCGCAGAGACCCCTGGTGGCCGCGTGTCCTTCTTGGGAGCAAATATCCTCATGGATAATAGACCTGTGTGGCTAGTGGGTCCCAGCTAAGCAATGTGCTCCTCAGTGCTGCGGAAGGGCTTCTCGGGAGCTGACGCTCAGCGTTGGGAGCAGCGGGATTGCTGCTGTGTGGACTTTGGCTAGTTCTTTGCATCTGCTCTAGTGGAGACATGCACATGGGAATGGCATCCCCCCAAACGCTGTGATCAGAGTATCGGGATGCAGCTGCTAAAGGCATTTTTGCCTCAAGAGCAGGAGAGTGATCTGCAGGTGCTGTGTGTATCCCCAGCCCGCAATGTCTGAGGTGCAGGTGCGAGTGGAAGGTGACTCAGCCTTTGGGATGGTTCCCTCCTTCCCCAATGCTGTTTCCACCATGCAGGTGTCRCCTTGATCGTGTGCTTTCAATCTCCAGTGTTTAACTATTGAAACTCTGTGTTCCTCTGGGATATGCRCCGTGGATCTAATAAGAAAGCTAAGCTTATTTTTTAATCTTGAAATGCAAGCAGAAGCTTTGGGGTGAGGGGGGCTGTGTGCAGCATGGCCTTGCTGATGGCGTGGAGCTACCAGGAGAGAAGGCTTCCCTCTTGTTACACACTTCACTCCTATGGAAGAACACTGATGTTAAGAAGTTGTCATAATTTCTTGAATCTTTTCTGTATTAGAAAAGCGGTGTTTTATTCTCTATTCCTTTTACCAATTACAATTCTCTTTAAAGCTAGTTTAAACCTGGGCCATCAAGACTAATTAAACCATCTTTATTTATGCAGCACAATCTGCTGCCTTTGAAAACATAGGTGCCATCTGCCTATTTGCYAAAGCACGGGAGCAGCGCTGCTTTTTTGGAAATGCTGCCTTTTTATAGCTTCGTCACGTTTTAGCTTACAATAGAGTTGCCTTTCTAAGCAGTGAAGCATTGACAGTACAACGGGATCACCTCGGAATGAAGCTTTCGGTTCCAATTTGTGCATTTGCATTGCTGTCTTCCTCTTCCCCAGGGTATGTCTTAGAACACTGTTTTAAAGCCTTGTAAAATGAGTGTGTCCCAGAAAACCTGCGCTGCTATTCTGGGCGCGAGATCCTTTGTGAGGAARGGAATTAAGATGTCAGAACCTTGGGAAGATGTCAGGTGTGATCCTTGTGTCCATTCCTGACCTTTCTGATGACTTGTGTATGAGTATGAACAAAATGCAATAAACTGCTGTGCAGTAAGATTTTARGAGAATCCAGAAATCCATCTGTCATGCTGAGTTTATGTTCTGCTGAATCATTCTTATTGAAACTTTTYAAAGAAACAAAATTCTTCCTTTTCTTGTAGTCTAACAGAGTATATGTTAAGGATATCAATTTCTCTTTTCCTCTCTCCCTCTTTTGGGAGAGGGGAAGCGATATTTGCCTCATCAGTTCCTGGATTCATAGGTGTGTTGTTATACCAGTCTAGATGCTTATAAGAAAAACTATTCTTGAGCAATTCAAAAGCTTAAATACCAAATTTACAATATAATCAATTATATGTATAAATATTTATACAGTTTACAAGGTAATATTATAACTAATCCCAAACCTGTGAATTCAGAGAAAATGCAAGACTAGTGAGGTTTTCAGACCTCTTTCGTTTCCYCCCCACCTTCCCCAAAGTGGTGTTCCTATGGGTTTTTGATTCCTTTTGTTTTTCCTGTTGAATCTTTCTCAAAATGCTTGACCCTCTTAATGAGCTATAAAATATAGGTCCYTTTATTCAAATGAATTCTATTTTGTATTATTACAGATTCCAATCAGAGCAGATCTTGATCATTTAAAAATGAATTTTTWAAAAATTGAATTATTATAATAATGAGTTATACCATAGAGATATCTTTAAATGACTGAAAACTAGAATTCTAGATTTCATTTTTCAAAATAAAATTTGACTAAATGTGCTGTTCAATATTTTATTCTGTCAGGAAAATAATTATACTCTAATTACTTCTAGTGTCATTCTCATCAATTGCTTTGATCCAGTTATTGAATGCTTGTGTTATTTGTCCTATGTCAGTCTTCATACAGAAAGATAGAATATTTCTTCATAAATTTTGCATGCTTTCCTACATTAATAATATAGACTTAGTTCTATTTGCAGATGAAGTAGTATCCTCTCTCATAGAAGGAAACCTGAAGTAGACTAGTAATGTGATCACAGTACTATAAGCGTGGTTACCTTGTCTTAAACTGTCAATAAACTTATGGGAATGCAGAATCCTCTGTAGCAACAGAGGTATCATCCTGTCTTTTGGAAGTGGATAGGGCTCTGTGAGAGGAAAGGCATGGGTGTCACTGAGAAAAACTTCTATTTGTTGTATCTTTATAAGTGCTATCATCTCTTGCTACATCAGAGCAAAAAGTCTGCCTATGCAGAGCTCACCGCAAAATCGGTGTGAAGTGCAGTGCACTGGGTTTGAAAAATTTGAGTTTTGAAATGCACTGAAAAAGGTATTTAGGAGATGAAAGGAGAGCTATCAAACAGAGGAGCAGCAACATCTGGAGTTCTTCTGGTAGCACATACTTTCGAGGTTCTCCAATCTCTGCAGCAGAAGAAATCTGCAGAAGCTTTTTGTAAAGGGAAGCTCTTTGGTCCTGGTATTTTATTTAATTACCTAATGGACTTCTCTAATAACAGAGGAAAAAGCTTGATATATAAAGCAGCTAAAATTAAATGCGCTTATAATGTAGATATAATTATCTCTATACAGYAATTGGAAGTTCCAGGGGCCTGATCCAAAACATATTAACAGGAGTCTTTAATGGACTATGGAATGTGCCTTGAAAGAATAGACCTACCTTAGGTCATACCTTGGGCCATGTCTGATTTCTTTCCATTTCCTGATTTGGAAAAATTCAGACTTTTTGTTTTTAATAAAACATATAAAGAGGACCATTTTTTTAAAAACTAAATTAAGAGGTTATATTCAAAAAATTTTATTCATAGTTTTTATTCACTAGCTAGAATATGGGTGCTTCCTCTGACTTGTCAAAAAAAAAAATCACCCTAATTCCACCATATTGAGTGGTTGAGCAGTAAGTGAAGTTGTTTGGTGTTGTTTTTTGAATCTAATTGCTATCTTTCTAGGTGATAGTTAAGTGATTGTTTAGCGTAAACCAAAAGTACAGAGATCAGGCAGAATAATCATAATTTTTTTTTTTTTCAGTAGAGTTGCTAGCAATACCTGTCTCCATATTGCTTGGATTCATTCACCATCCTTGCTGTTTTGTATAACCTTAAAAAAAACTTTTCTGTTGCCAACAGTGAGTGAGTGCTCTCTGGTAATGGTACCTCTTTGACTGGAACTTCCTGTTACTAAAACATTGGGTCCCYTCTGTCCCAGTAGGTTCTGTTTGTGGAGGCATTAAGACATTTGAGATTTGTTTGTGTCTGTTTGTTTGCTTTCATAAAGCAGTTCAGAGTTGTAAACCCAAGTGTAATCAATGTTGCATGACTTTTCTTTGAATGGTATAATTACATTCAGATGTCAAGTGTGAAGTGCTTTGACAGTCTCGCAACAACTTTTATTCAAAGCTTTGAAGCAAAAGGAAGAAATGAAAAATCAACTATTGTCTTTTCGTGAGAATAACAACATTTGAGACTCCATCACGCTTAGCCACCAAATGCTATGTGGAATGACATTTATATGCACTGGATTGTTTACAGTGCCTGTTTACTACACTAAAATAGTAGCTTGTGAGACTGTTCCCTGATGTGCACTGCTGTACCTGGGGTATTTGCCAGATACCATCAGTAAAATGGGCCATAAAAGCAACCTGAAACCTACATTCTTCGTGGAACTCATCTGATAAATATCTAGCTAAAACTTAAGTGTTTCATTCATCTTTTTAAAGTGTGATTCACTGATCTGCTTATCTGTTTAGCCTCGGTGGCAGCATTCTCTCAAGAGGTTAAAGCATACAAGGCAAGATGCATCCATTTGCTTTAATAGAGTTATCTCGGGAAGAACAAGCCTTGCAGAATCATTAATTAAACATGATCGTGCCGGGGAAGGTCTTGGGTGAAGATGTACGCACGCCTCTTTCAGTGTCAGTACACTACTTCAAATACAGCGTTTCCATATTTCATCATTTTCAGCATCAAGGAGAAATGTATCAACAAAAGCAGCCATGTGTCTAGAAACCTCATTTTTATTAGACATACAACAGAGTTCTTTCACCTGCTTTTGCTGTCAGTGATATATAATGGAAAGATGATGGATGCATCATCTTACAGTGTTGCCATAGGACTAGGAGCCGGGAACTGTTTTGTCATGAAAGCCMTGTGGAGGATAGACATTCTGCTTAAAATGTAATAAGATAAAATATTCTGGGAATGACTGTGAAGAACTTAGCACAGTTTGTGATTTTTCTTCTAAGGTGGGTGGAATTAAAATTTTAAATCAAATAATACTGTGTTTAAAGAGGAATTTCTATTTAGCAAAGTGAAGATGATGATCCCCTCCATGCTACAATAGGAATCTGAACTGAGGAAGGGCCTGAAGCAAAGCTGCATGTCTGTGATTCAGCAGGTCTGATGAGCCTTTTGTCAAGGCAGGTGCTTCTTCTGTAAAATGGAAAAGTCTTTACAAWGAAGAAACAGAAAAGACTGTCCTAAAGCAGCTGAGAAGGCTAGTTGTTGGTTGGGCTAAGGGCTGTGAAGTGCAGGTTAGGCTCAAAGTTACTACTCTGGAGTTTGAAAATCTTGCTTTGCAAGTGAGTTACCTAAGTTTAAGATRATGGCTTTTATCGGATGAGTCTCTTAGCTTGGGGAAAATCCCCCAGAGGTCTTAGTTTCATTCTCATATAGRATGTGAATCGTATGGGAAATGTAAAAGAATTGTGAAGCAGTTCTACTCTGCTGTAACCCTGAGGACGAGCCCTTTCCTTTTGGGGATCATGTACCAAATCTGGGGACTGAATGACTATCTTCTGTACGTAGTTGAGCCTCTGAAAGAGGTCCGCTTACAAACAAAGAGCCAAGTATCTGAACTGAGATCAGGCATGTAGATCTAACAGAAGAATTTGGCCTTGAGTGTGAGTGAGTTTTGGGCAAAATTCATAACAGCTTACTTGTTAATGAATTACAAAGTCTTTATTTTTAGATGTTACAAGTCTGACGAACTACCCATGAGGAACTCATTATGCTTTGGACTTGGAAGTAAATGGAGAAAACATAAGTGGCACTTTGGAGGAGCTGGGAGTCTGGTTCCAATATGGATTAAGTTGATTACTTTACACGTGTGGAATCGTACTAAAAGTGATAAATAGCTATGTATAATATACACATTCTCTGTGCCCTAATCAGTGATGTGATACATGTTTATGAATATCTGTAGTAGATGCATTCAAAGTGTCTTCTGGCACAGCTTGGTAAATAGACTGTTGAAGGAAATAGAGTTTTTCTTCCTTTTTTATTTTTAATGTGAATTGCAAAAGTGTTTTTTATCACCAAGAGACATGATTAATTGGGTTTGAAGGAAATGTTCACAGACACATTTAAATAAACATAAAATATGTATATGTAGTATCAGTAGAGATGTTTCCAAAAAATCTCTTTAGTCATCCATGACTTGATGGAAACAGTGTGGAATGTGATAATGCAGTGGCTGTTATTTCAGTGAGATGAGGCTAGAGCCCGTGAGGTTTTGTGTTATTATCAAAGCCCGTGTAAGATGCAGTCTGGATTTTTAAGGTCTCAATAACGGTAAGAAGGACTAGAAAGCTCCTGAAACTCCGTGTGGACCACGCATGTTGCTTAGTTAATAGCTGCAATTTTGTAGTAGTAAAAAGGGGAAAAAAAAGCTACTCTGGATGTTATGTTGAGAAATATATTCAGTGAATTGGAGGAGAGGCTGGCATGTATGTAGGGTGGTATCTGTGTGAGGCTGCCTGAAAAGCATTTGTCTGTTTATGGGGAGGGAGGGAATTCGGCTCACACATCTCAAATGAGCTTGATTTTCATTTGAGCTTTGTAGCTCACCTTTAAGGGAGAGCAGAACATGAGCTGCCGCCCAGTGAGTGATTCTGTGCCAGCTGATGTGGAATGTGGAGTCTTTCATGTAATTAAAACYAGTGATTTAAAACATCTGCTCATATCCTTGTGTTTTCTGTTTGACTGTTGCTCCAGAGAGGATGTTTTTTAATTTGACTGGAGTATTTTACCACATTGTATCATATTTCCACAGTTATCTTTTTATCTTTCTTGTTTACCAGTGAATATATTATACAGCAAATTATGACATACATATGCCATATATATATACAAAAATGCAAGTAGACTTTCTCTAAGACTTTCTCCTTTGTCTCATCTGTTTAAAAATTTGCATATTTGTGTTTTGAGGTTAGCTTGATACTTTTTTTTTAATTAGATGCCATGAATGAAAAATATTCAGGATAAGAGATGTGAGGAAATGTTTACCAGCAATAAGATTGCTTAAAAAAAAATAGTAAATGGCATGACACAAATAACTATGCATAAAGCAATAGATTTACCTGTGTGAGTAAAATAAGCATCGTTTTACAGGCACAATTAGGGTTTTCATTTTTTTTTCTGCAATTCAGAGATGCTATGTAAACATCTTGCTTGTTGGAAATAACAAGAAAAAAAGCTAATCCCATTCTAGGATGTATGGTCCATTAGTGTTGTTGTGCAGACCCGGTGTTTATTTATACCACTTGAGAGTTTGATTTTTTTTTCTCAGTCAAAGAGAAAGAGATAATCCCAGAAGTTTTTGGAAATTACTGTTCACTCTCCTCCTGGAAGTAAGGAGTTATGGTAATCCCTGAGCATAGGGCTGGCCTAGAAAATTGGAGCAGGTACAAGTCAAGGAAAATACAATGTAAGTATAGTAAGGAATTTTCTACACTTAAACTCATCTACTTTAAAGAAAAAACTATATTTTTATGTATTTCACTCTGACCATGTGCATAGGGTTATTATTTAGACTTTGTGCTGGTGAATCATTTAAATCCAATCTGCTGCCTATGCTGAATAGTGAGATTTAATATACATATCTTGTGATGTTTATAAACACAGATATTTCCACTGTCAAATGCTCTTRTTAACTTTTTCAATTAAGCTAATACTAACCTCTACCGTGTCCACACCTGCTATTCTTCACAGCATAAACTGTACCTTCCTAGTCTATCCAGTTTGGGGTGGGGATTTATGGCTTATCTTTAGTGGGCAATAGGTCTAACTACCCAATAAAACTATAGAGAATTTACTGATCACTGTTTTATTGGTATTATAACTTATGAAACTTCAAAAGAAGTGTCTAGGTTAAAATGTTTCAACAGGTGAAACATTTTAAGGATGACAGATTTTTCTATTTTAAATTTTGGTTATTGCTTTTAAAAAAATTCAATGAAAGCAATAAACTATTCTAGTTTCAGAAACTGAAAAAAGCTGGATCATCGGTAACTGAAACCTTGTGAAGCTGAGATTCAGAAGCAGTTGAATTAGTGCTGTAACAACAAATGAAGAGAAAATACCGTGTTGTGTCAATGGTAGCAGTCGCAGAAYCTTGATAAAAGCAATGGTGCAGAAGGCTCTGTTTTTTTTTAAATAAGACAGTGAAGAAACTTCTGTGTGTCTAAGAAGCCACGTCTGTGTGAGGTACTTCCAATTATTGCAATTTAAACTTTTCCAAATAAGCTAATAATAGCCCAGTACTCACATGGGAATAAATACATTTTGGAGACTCCTGTTATCTCTAGTGTAACTAGGAGTGAAGGTGTGRATGCTGAGGGCTTAACTTCCTCCAGTCTTAGCTATAATTTCTGTGTTCAATTTGCCATCAAATTGGTGTAAATTTCTGAAGCCATTGTGGTCACAGGGCTGGGAGCAGCATAACCAGGAGAAGGCTGTTCTGCTGGAGCAGGGAATCTAGCTACTGATAATGCCAGTCACAGTCATTAGGACTACCCTTATAAGAGGGCACATCACATATCTTGCAGGATTGGACCCATTGGCCCAACAACCTGCAAGATAAAATTCAGTGAGCTGGATTTCTGGTCAATCTGTTGCCTTTCAGGAGCTGGAAGAGGGTTGGTAGCCCACTGCCAAAAGCGGTGGTAATAGTTTTTCTTTCTTAGTAAAGACTTTTGAGACAGAGTCACAAAATTCATCTGTACATGCTAAGCCTGGGGAAGAAAGCTTCTCCTTTCTAAATCCATCTCCAAGGTTTTTGTTATGCAGAATGGCAAGGGTCAGAAAGGAGCCTTTTTTTTTCCCAAAAGGTCACCTAGGACGTTATTGTTTTTTTGCCTCAAAGTGTTTTATATAAATTGGCTCTGTTCTGTCTGAGAATGGAATTATGAATATGAAGCCTTCCATAAAACATGGTTTTCAGCTCAGAACAACAGCACAAAAATCTATTCAAAATAATTGTGCAGGCTGTCTCTTTCAATTACTTTCAATAAAACTGAATATTTGCAGCTTGTGTTATACCAACATAGTTCCAACCTGCTGGGCCAGATTTTGTTTTTGAATAGCCCGTAAAATGGTCTGTGCCTTCTCTTAGGTCAACAAACTTCTTTTAATATTATTTCCCCCCACCAAATAGCATTACTCCTAGCTTTTAAACTCTAGCTCAAAAAACATGCATCGGGTAKATATATATATATATATTTATAATTTTTTTCTAAGTACTAAAACAGTTGCAGCACCCCTGAAGACCCTGCATTCCATTTCATCTTAATTCATCAAGTAGGTACGATGTTTATGTGACTTTGCAACAAGTTCCATGTGTAAAGTCTTAATCTTTTATTTATTAAAGCCAACAGCACGCGTGCCAAACCTTTGTGGTATGTTAGATGTAAAGATTATTTTCCGGGCATTTGGAATTTGCTGTTGTGTGTGTTTGCCAGGTGGAGGCAGAGTTTCATTAACAAATAATGGCAGTGGGGAGAGGTGAGGGAAAGCTCCTCAGCAARCGCTTTGTTCTTTCTCCTTAATAGCTGCCACTTTAGCTATTAAACCAACAAAGGCATTTTTAGTGTAAAGTCTGTAGCTGGTATTAAAAGGGCCTAAATTTGGAATAGCATAACCCACATAACCTTTCAAGCAACAGATTCCATTGCCCCATAAAGTTGAATGATTCTTATTGCTCATATTTTCCTCTTGTTCCTTTATGCCATTARTTCTGTTTTTCTTCCTCTTAATATCCTTTTAATGTGGAGAGCTTTGGGATTTATTAGTGATGCTTTTGTCTTCAGTCTTAAAATATGATTTCTGTCTTTTGCCACCCAGATCACACTGTATCTTTGTATCTCACTGACTTTACCGGTTCCAAAAAGAAAGAAAATTTCTGCCTATTTCCCTTTATTTTCCTGATTGGCTGCAGACATGTATGGGTCATCTCAAATTATGGAGTCTACYCTCTGCATAAACATGGACTTGTCTGGATTGGCCACTGTATTGATGGCTGATAGAAACATATTCAAGATTCTTCCTTTGAACTCTGTGCAGAGTGGTGTGTGAAGAGGAAAATTGGGCAAAGGCATCTCATTATCTCTGCTATCCTGGCCTTAAGTCTTGGTGAAAAGCTTGCTGGAGGATGTTCACATCTACAGGGGATACATTTTTTTTTTTAAACACCTAGATCTGGAACTTACAGTGTTAGAATCTCGGTTGTGGAGTGAGAGGGAARTCTGAAGCTCTGACAAACCCAGCTTTAAACTTTACTTCCCTGCTGCATACCCAGGATCCCTGAATATCAGGATGCAGAAGCCAGATTTAGTAGCAACCCCTGTCAAGTGTCTAAGTTGCTGCAGTTTTGCTAAGCATTATAAATAATAGTATATTTGATTTTCTGGACATAAATGGGAGGTGAACTGCTGCTTGGGGAAGCTATGCAGTCTTCTATATATGGTAGAGGATTTGAAGCTTTGCTCGGATTTAGAGTCTGTATCTGTCAGCTTATGATTTTAATCTCTCTTGCTATATAGAACACTGCAGCTATTATTTTGTAATCGTGCAAGAGTATCGCATTATTTGCATAGGAYGGGTGGAGAAGCTCATCTCAAGGGAATTAAGTGACTTCTTGAAGCATGGGTGTAACCCTAGGATGTCCTCTGCCTCACCTGTGCCTGGTCCTGCCCAAGAGGCATGGTCGTCRTGCACATCTCCAGCTGTTGTGCGTGGCTGCTTGGCATTCAGCTTATATAAAATGCTGTGAACATTATGGTATGCCAGAATAAGATCATCCTGGCCGAACTAAAAATCATCCTGAAGGAAACAGAATTAGAGCTAGCTCTCTTCTTTTGCAGTCCCACCTGGAGTCATGAGGATATAGCTTCGCATTCAAAACTTTAACAGTATTAATGTTGGCAGATCAAAGCAAACGCGTGAGAAGTTTCATATGAGCTCATGGAACTCCTTTGTTTTAAACTTAAATGAAGTTAGCCTATGTTCAAGCTTTTATGGCGTGTTTCGGCTTTCACCTTTTTTGCAGGTAAAATTCAGTAGCAGCTGGAAACAGAAATTCCAGCCTTGCCATTATGAAGGGCAGCAAATCACGGGGGATCCTGCACGCTTGCTGCAGGTGGAGTGATGAAAGGACAAGCATGTTCTGCAAGAATTCGGCTCCATCCCAGCTCACCCTGTAATTAAACTGCCGAGCTTAAGAGTTCAGTTAAGGCCATGCRCTTTCCCAAGGCTCATCATCCTCAGGAGTGCCTCTCTCCTCATTAACTGTAGAGGGAGCCCAGGGCAGYGCTGCTTCTTCAGCACCAAAGCTTGGAGTCAAGTGGATGTGGCCCTAGATGTGAGGGATCAACATGAAATGCTTTGGAAAGGAGCATCCATGCTGTGAAACCTGTGCTTGGCAGAAAATAGGGTTATTTCTGCAGTACTTTGATATTTGCTTGGCTGTTATTCTAGAAAAATCCAGTGCAAAACAAGCTTGGGGGTGGCGGGGGATGAAAATACGTAGAGATACCAGTGCCGATGCTTCCCATAATTATCACTATAAAAATAAAACAGCAAACATCACGGGAGAGGTTAATAGATATCAATCTCTTTCCTTTAACTTTCCTAAGGACTAATTCAGTGCTGATACGCTTAGTATCTTACTATTGATATATTTTTCTTCACTATGTAGTGCCTTGATTCTTGAACTACGATAACATTTCACCTGCTGAAATTAGGTTTACTGACTGCTGAAAYGTTGTAATTGTCCTGCCCTTATGCCGGCTGACGTGATGATGATACTTCACACAGTTGAATGGATGTGTGTAGAAGAACAGATTATTCAAAACCCTTTTGAGCCTTTTCCTTAGGGTATGCATTAAGTTAGAAAAGTATAACTGTGCAGTATGAATATGATATAACTGGTCTTTTATGCAGAATTTCAGACATGTCGAAACTTGTAATGTGGTAGATTTTCAGGCTGCCGATGGAGAAAGTCCATAGATGTTGTTCAYTGAATTAAGTTGTTTTGAGACCTAGCTCAAGAAATACTTTCAATATGCAGATTGAATGGAACATTATGTATACTTCACTTCATCTATGTACATATCTTCCTGATCCTTCAGTAGGAAAAAATTGAGAGTGTCAGATAGCTGGACAGTAACCTTTTGTATTAAATGTGAAGTTTGACTGATTTTTTTGATCCTAGAGAGTACCTTTTTGAAATTCCTTTCTGAAAATGCAGTGTAGGTATTTTGGAAATTTTACTATTCTGTGTTTCATGTTTTTTAAAAAAAACATTTCTTTTAAAATTTAACAAGTAGAAATAGAATTCATAATTGTTTATCAGCTAAATATATGAGTCGTACTTAACAGATATTGAAATTAAGTTATTGAATTAAGCTGTGTTGCTTTCTTGCATGGAAAGCACATTATATATACTAATATCCAAACAATATATCACGTATAGCAATTTTATTTTTCCCTTTTTTATTCACGCTCCCTTGAGRACTGTACTTGTTTTTCTCTCTCTTTTGTGGTATCAGCTAGTTAACGTATGGCTTTTTTGTGTGGTTGTGACATTTGAGTTACTGGAATTTAGAAATTAATTTCTATTCACTGACCAGCATGATCTTTTAGTAATGGGAACAGTATAATAGAGCAGTGATAAAATGAAAAAGACATTAAAGTTTTTAAAAGAAAAAATGAGCAGTGTGCCTAAGCAAAGCCCAAAGTATTATTATTTATTTCTTTATTTAGCTACTCTGATCTTTTTGTGAGCTCTTGCAATGAGAGCATAGAGAGCAATGAGAGCAAGTAGCTGTTCAAACAAATTTATGGTGGTCTGAACCTTTCGGGCTGTGACTGAGCTGCACAGGATAAATTACAGGACTGGAGGCTCTCGGTAGGTTATTGACTCCAAATGAAATCCAACCAAAGCTTCAAATGAACAGAGGAGAGGTGTAGCGCTTTTGAGTGTTATTCCTTGTTTTGGTGGTGTTTCTCTAGTGAATGTCGGGGTAGATCATTGAAATGTTGGTCCCACCTAAGCAAGGGAGCCAAAGATCTTGGCTACACCTGATGTTTACCTGCGTTCAATGTGCCTTACAAAATGAGCTTGATCCAGAGCTGATCTTGGAGCAGGGCAGGTCCTGGTCTTGGTTAGTTCACAGTCCACAGGGAGAAATGTGCATGATTCTTTGCAGTTGTAGATATGTGTGTGGTGTTTTGTTTTTCTTTTTAATAAAAGTCAGAGCAGTCCTGCTGTTTTTTCCCATTGAATTTTTATTTTTTTTTATTTTTTTTCCTCCCCATGGTTCTCAGGTGACCGGCTCAGATTCAAAGGTCTGGAGTCAAACAAGAGGCATCTCGGTCCTCTGGTGCTCGCTTGTCAACACCGTGGTTGTGCTGCTCCTCTTCAGCTCTCCAGCTTATCCATCAGGCAGGGACGGCTGTGCCAGAACCAGCACCACGGTGCTAGTCACAGGAGGCTGTTATCAGTTTCCATCTTGGGTCACCAACATCCTGTTAAACTCTAGCCTCAGACCAGCCAGTATGAAAGCAAAGAACAGGGTTTTCCTCAGCTGTCCTCCTGTCCTGAGGGAGACTTGGAGCAGCAAGGTGAGCTGGGACCAGCTCTGCACTTGTTTTCCATGTGGCACTCATTCTGTTCAAACTTTATTGTATCCCACCTCTTTTTCTGCCTCCCTGAACTTCCGGAGAGGGACTAGGCCTTCACACCGGGGTTCCCGCTGTTGCAGGGTTCCCATTTTCGGCATCCTGTCAGTATTATCTCAGTGCTTGGTGCTTGGAGCACGGCTGTGGAGATGCCATGCTTGGCCATYACCCAAGAATCCCCTCTCTGGGGGAAGCAGAAGGAAAGACTTCTCTAGCAGAAACACTTCTGGAGCAGCGTTTCACTTGGCTGCTGAACTAACCTAAGCGATCGCCCAGCATTGATTTTACATACAATTAGAAACATTACCACTCAGCTTGAGAACCCAGCATTGATCAGATGGGGTTTTTAGCCTTTGGTTCGACTGTCCTGTCCCTTGATGGAGGATGGCTCCATGTCAGGGAGCCGCTTGGGCTTGTACTTGTCTGCCTCGCTGGCTGGGCCTGCAGCAGCTCGCAAGGACTTGTCCCAGGGATCGAGAGCTTTTCACCTCGGAAAGCTGCACAGTGCCCTTTCCTGCCAGCTGGAAAATGGCCTGCATCCTAGGTGCTGATATAATTAATGCTCATTGCATGTGGAGCTGCTATCTTGAAAACAAGATAGTTTTAATTAGGGTTGAAGTCCTCYGCTGTGCTTTAACTTACAGAATTTACTTTAAGTTGCAGTTTTTCTGGGTGCTGCTTTCACAGCCAGTAAGCTGTCACGTAAACCCCGCTAAGCCGATCCGGGCCCTTTCATTGTGCTTCAGCGTTAAGCCCCGATTCTGTCCCCCGAAGCACTTCTCAGGTTTTGAGCATGTGCCTTTGTAGACTGTACAAAATGCTTGCATTAATCACTGTAAATTCCAGCATATGCCTAACATCTTTAATGTTTGGTCTTAAGAGCCTTCCATATATGTGAGTTAGGAACTCATATAGTTCTTAAATGTCCTGAGCAGAGCTGATCTGGGGAACCTGGAGCAGTTTGTGGGGGCTCCTCCGTCAGGCACCACTACCTGCAGGGTACCCAAAGGTATCAGACATCAGGCATCAGACTTCCAAACTGGGTGTAATTTGAACATTTGCTAAGCCTGACTGAAAACTTTAATAGTTTTCCACTAATGACTAAATATGTGCTTTCTGGATATCCATCCCTCCAGCCCCCCTAAATATACCTACAGATATATTGGAGACACATGCAGCTCAGACCTTCCGAAAGGTCTSTGGCAATCCCCTTAAATGAGGGCAGGCCAGAGTAATCGGAGATGTAGATACTGATTTGCAGGAGTATTTAATTGGAGAGGAGAACTGAACTGTGCGTTCGGCTGACCGCAGTGTGCTCAGCAAGGACTCGTTACCGGCTGGGCTGGAAAATGAACCAAGGGAGGAAACGTGCGGAACCTGTCGCAATTGCTCTTTTGGAAAAATGGTCTCTTCCATCAGCAGTGCTGGTTAGATGAACTGATCACTTCTTTAATCGATTCTGAGTGGTGAAAAGTTGCCATGGATACGAGATCCTGCAGCAATCAAAACAGAAAGTAAGTTTAGAATTGGAAGTGACAGATTTATTCATCACATACTTAACAAGCCTTTGAAGGGAAAGAGAGTTTGTCGGAGTCCTTAGGCTGTGTATAAAAAGATTGTGGTGAAATACTCACAGAATTGCCAATAGGCACCTCAGTGGGAGAGGGCTGGATAATATTTGCATTAGAACTATTGTACGGATGTGTTTGCTTAAAACTTTTGCTCTGGATGACAAAACMTTCCAAGTTTGCAAGCTGGTTGCCATTTATTTTTAGGTCTTATAGTAATAAATGGTCAGTTGAAAATTGTTCTGTCTTGTGGGTGGAAGACATCAGACTGTTTCAGGCTAAGCTCAGAAGGCAACGAACACACTGAAAGATTATTTCACTTTCGAAGTGAAATCATTGGATTATTGTTCTAAACTGATTTTTTAAGGTTTTTGCAGTGACCTGTGCTAAAAAATGTTAAAACTCTTTAGAAAAGTTGTAATTCCTGTGGGATCCTGCTGAGCTGGTTTTCATGGTACTTCTCATAGATTTGTGAGGTTTCCTAGATTTTTCAGCTTCAAGTGCTGTAGGGCTGTTACCCACCCATTTGCAGATCATGATACAGCAGTTTCAGAAGCAGAGATCTGTCTGTCCCTCCAATCTGAGGAAAAATCCCAACATAATATTGAATTACTGTATTAATATGATGCAAAACTCTGGTGTTTTATCAGTAATATTCTTTTTAACTCTAGTGTACGTTGCCTAACGCTGCTGATCAGCAGTGCTCCCTAGTACCAAGGCCTTATACAGCACGCAGAGGACGTGAGCAGAGAATTTAAAACACACAGATGATGATAAAGTTCCTGATCAAACTGACTTTTCTCTGAATCAATAGAGAAGTTGTGTTCCTTAGAGATGTTCTCCAGTATGAGCAGGTTCTTGTTTGCCTGTGCTCGTTAGTACTTTTGCTTCTACTTAGCAATTTWGCTCTGTACGTACTGTGTTTAACTATCACAAGAGTGAATCAGGTTTCTATAGTAACTTCTATTTTGGGATCTTAGTATATGTGAGTTAATATTTATATATTAAAGTTCACATATGCATCCTAAAATAAAAAGTTGCACTCCATTATTAGAACAGAGTAATGAAACTATTAGAACTTGGTTTCRGTTGGAATAGTTTCATAGCAAAAGCTTCATTACTGTAATATTAGATATATTCATCTTTAATATTCTGAGGCTTCCAAATGAATAAGGTCTATTGGACAGCAAAGAAATATGTGTTCATAAATAACTTAAATTTGGGTTTGCTACTATTTCTGAAGCCTGTGCTGTTCCGTGTTTGTGATGATATGGGTGGCTGCCCAATACTCTTTAATAAAATCTGCAAGCATCAGAAGTGGCCCCAGGACTGTGACTTTCAGGGCTTCTCTGTATCCTGTTGCCTTTGCCCCTTGAGTGCCTGTCATTCAGTCAGGGAGGAGAGCAATAACTTGTGACTTAGAATCGCACACATTAATCAAATGTGATTAAAACACTCGAGTAGCTTTTGTCCAAAATACTGAGTGCAACTTTGCAAGTAAATTCTCAGAAATTTGTGATGGATAAGGGGAAGCAAAGCACTACTGCACTGGGTGTCTTTTTTCGTGTGCCTGACTAAACAGTCGCTGCTGTAGCTGTCCCACAGCAAGTGTTTCTCAGCTCCTGCAGGAGCATTTCTGATCCTTCTCAGTGCCTGATCAGTGTCATTAGCTTTATCTGGGGAGTCAGTGACAAATGCCTATGCAATGCCAATGAATATGGCTGTAAAAGGTTATTTRGACAACCAGAAATAATAAATCCTGTTTCTCTTCTTTAGAAGTGACTTCATATTTTCTCTGAAGCAAACTCAGGCAGTCTACTACAGAATTTTGTTTAAATGTCTGCAGTGTCTTGGGCCGCTCTGCAGGAGCGGATTTGTCTGTATCCTCCACATGCAAAGGCAGATGAACAAATGTAATGGAATTGTTGTATTTCGTGTCTTAGCTTGTTCAGTAGTTTGCAAATGTTCATAGCATGTATTTATATTATCTTTCTATTTATAATCTAATTAACTCTCCAAAGTCTGAAAGCAGCTTAGAGTATAATGTACTTTAAAATCTGCACGCATCATGGAAATATGTTGTTTGGATGTCAGCTTTCTTGGCTAAATAAAACATAAGAGAGAATATTACAAATATGTTAATGAATGTGCAGGATATATATGGAAATTTTCTTCTTGTAGTATTTGTTCCAGGTTAATCATTATATTACAAAATTAAGTCACTTTTTGTCTCTCTGCTTAGAGTAATTCTTTCTTTAGTTGTGTTAACAAGTACAGCGTGACCTTATTAAAATGGAAATCCTATTAGTCAGTCCTTCATATCAAAGCTTCAAATCGCAGAGGGAGATGCACCGTAATGTGCTGTGATGGGTGATCAGGGTCAATGCTGAACCTCTGCTTTGCTCATTTTGGATATTTTAGAGGTGTGACAGGTTTTCAATGACTTTAACTGTGTTTTTTTTGCATGTATTCCTTATAAAATGCCTGAAATAAGAGGTCAGAGATCAGATATAATCTCATTCTGTTTATGCAACATAGAGCAAGCTCTTTTCAACCAACACCAAAACTGAATGGATCCTTTGCTGAACATATTTAGTATTAGTTGTATGTGTTGCCCAATAGACCCATTACTTCTCCACTTTCCCCCTGAAATTTCCTGGTGAGCTTATATGTAGTTATTGCAGTATAAAACTTATAAACAAAGGAAGGGAATGGTTTTATATGAAAGCAATGGGCTGTGGTTCCTGAGAAGCTAATGGAATCGTTGTCCCTTGAAAGTCTGTCCCCAGTTGMGCTGTAATGACCTGACTGCTGCAGTAGGTTCTCCTAGGGGCAGCCAGGCTCAACTCAGGGCTGGTTTAAATTTCTTACCTGCTCGTAGGTTCAGCATCTGGGCAAACCTTGATTTACAGCAATGGAGTTTTAGTAATTGGAGGAAGCTGGGCAGTTGGAGCACTCCRTTAAATCCCATTGTAGCTGATTAAGTGCTCTGTCGTCTAAAGAGGGATGGTGTAAAACAGAACTGAGATAAAACTAGGGGTTTTATCTCAGTGTTCCCTTGTAGCGCAGCTTTCACAATAGAGAGGTACTGGAAGGGAAAATTCATCCTCCTCAACAACGAGCCATCTATTAATTCTGCCACAACCAAAATGGGCTCTTTAAAGCTAGTATAGCACAAGAAACGAAAATAAACTCACTACTTGTTCAAACTGTCATGTTGGACCAGAATCTGACTCTTTCTTCTACTGTAATCTTGGTTTTTGACAACAAATTTGTTTTCTTTTGTCCTTTTTTTTTTTTTTTTTTTTTGAGTGAATTTATTTAACGCTTGCTGAAATGCAGCAGCTTGAGACTGAGTTTCTGGAATGATTCTCAGAGCTGCTCATCCTGGTTGACAGCAGCGTGTTGCTCATTAGTCTGCCTGGGTGGATAATTAGGCAGACAATACTAATTCAGATCTTGATCACTTTGATAACCGCGAAGAATAAAGCTGATAAGAAGTATGTTTTAAGTGGGATTTTGTTCAGAGAGAGCTTGATCAACTATCAACATGGATTTTAACAAGTAGTTATTGGTTACAATCTTTTTTATCTTTTTGGTGGCTCAGAAAACATCTTTTTTTGAGACTGCTTTAGTTCTGAGCCAGTCAGAACCTGGAGAATGGAGGTGTTAAATAATGCACTATTTTTAATGTTTAATATTACTTTGTATCAAAAAGTGTGATTACTTTAAAATGTATTTAATTCTTTAAAAAAACTTTATAGAAAGATATTAAGGTGTAAATAATAAGATGAAAATTAGGTAAATTTTACCAATAAACAGTTCAGTATGGCAGGGTTTTTTAAGAACAAAATTAAGTTTTGTTCGGCCACTTTTAGACTATAAAGAGATGGATGCATAATAAGGGTATGTGGATTACTGTAATTTTTAGATAACTATAACTCCACAAATTCTAAGCTACTTTTTATCAAGACATTGAGCCCTGATGCTGTKCTAGCCCTACCATTCCCAGTCGTCCTCCCGGCCTTACCTCCAACCTCTCTGGACTTCCACAGGTTCATATCAAAAAGTTGAGATCAAGGTTGAAAATTGCACTTTCTTTCCCCGTGCCCTTCACTGACTTTTTCCATCCCTCAAAATCTATGCCTTCAAAATGGTGTGTTCTAATCTAATTTATTAATTTATTCATAGTTATCTAAGGAATGTCAGGCCCTCATAGCCTCTTAATTTCTTCCTGTTAGGAGAGGACTATAAAAATTTCTYGTGATGTTAATTTAAATAACTGATTTCATTTGCATAGATCAATTGTTTGATGTTTACTTTCTTTGAATTTTTAGTAGTAGAAATTTGCTGGCAGGAGTTGTCATTAAGATAGCAAATTCTGAGTTGTCACCAGAGAGTATTTGTGAGAAGTGTATTTCAAAGTTGGAATTGGAATATTCAGTAGAAAATTAATTTAATGAGTTATATGCATTCATGAAGAGTCATCATCTTAATATTCTGATTTGCATGGTTAAAGAAATCTGTGTATGTTTTGAATGTGCACCATAAAGAGGAGAAAAAAAAAAAGCAGCAGAAACAGGTAATTCCTAAAAATTCGTTTAGTTTTCGTAGTTTTTATTACTAGTTATTTAATTACTAGTCATACCAACATCTAATAACCAAGTCGTAAAGAGAACACCATTCCCCACCTTCCCACTTTGCAGTTTTACATAAAGGAAGGTCTATAGGCTTCACCTCCCTGGGTATATGGAGGAGTTCATGAAAGGTTACACRGCTATTTCTAAGTCTCTCTTTTGAAAGAAATGAAGCTTTATTTCAGTGGTAATGGACATACCGTGTTTGCTATAAATGTACATGTGTAATATGTAATATGCAGTCATATGATTTGACGTACAAAATAGCACTTAGAGATTTCCATATATGCTTCCTGAGATTTTTTTGCACTAGGGACATGATGAAATTGTAAATGTAGCAGAATATGTGAGATCTCTTTTCYATGGGAAAGAAGCCACCTCAAGCCTCTCTTAACAGCTGGTAAATGCCGATAGCAAAACAAACAGAAAACTTCATTCTTCTTGAGAGTTTAATAAAATTATGGAAATAATTGACAAGGATAATTGGAAAGAATAGTGAAAACACATTAGGTAATTTCAATATATTTGTGATACAGAAAAGCAGTGGGGTTTTTTTGTTATTTTCCCTCCTCATGCAAATATCTCAAAGATGCCACAGAACAGGCACGGACTTTATGGATGCCTTTGTGAATAAATTGTTGTTTTCTTAATCTAACTTCAACAAATAATTTTATTTCAAATTTTAATTATAAGTCAGTTTTGCAAAAGACTTTATGACCTAATGTGAAAGGAACATGAGGCCTTTGATTCTCTGTGCTCCACTGTGCGTGGT
This sequence comes from Nothoprocta perdicaria, assembly GCF_003342845.1. Classification (NCBI taxonomy): domain Eukaryota; kingdom Metazoa; phylum Chordata; class Aves; order Tinamiformes; family Tinamidae; genus Nothoprocta; species Nothoprocta perdicaria. Next base: position 1,676,912 of record NW_020455477.1, read on the forward strand.
CAGCGAGTCGCAAGCGGTTGAGYTGCAGTTGCCTCAGCTGAGGCTCAGCCACTTCTTAAGATGAGCTGAAGTGTTTGCTGTTGTCTTTGCCTGTCCCATTGCATTGATCCCAGCTGAGTTCCAGGGAAAATGGGGTGGAATCTGATCTGGCAAAGGCTGATGGAGATCAAGATGTATTGTCAGTGGCTGCTGAGACAGGGATATTTCAGGGTATTGAGAGATCCAAGAAGTCCTCTGGCTCCTTGTCATTCCCCTGCAGGAATTTGCCAAGAGCTTCTGCTGTGGTTCTTTTGGTTGTGCAATGTGAAGTTTAAATTATCTTTTCATGGTGCCTCAAAACTTTGTACAAAGGCTTTGGGGAATATTAGCAGTGTTTTGGGGAGGTTGTGGATTACAACTGTAGCACTTTCAGTGTAACCTACGTGTAATTATTAGAGCTGGTGGTGCCTGTGTTTACATTTGAAGTACAGTCCTTAGCAAGTATTTCAGGAAAATACTGCAAGACTACATAGACTTCCCTTTGTAGAGATGGATTTGTTTTCACTAGGACCAAGATTTCTTCCCCCCCCATGGGTTTGCTATATAGCCCCAGGAATTCATTAATCATAGGTTAGCTCTGGGGTGCTAACTCCAGCTTCACAAGGGACTGAAGGGTGCAGAGTGAGAGAAAGGCTTGATTTTACCCTTGGAAATAACTCTCTCGGGCAACGTGTTCTTGAAAGCGACACATTGTTTTGCTATTAAGTTTCCTAGCCCCTTTTTGCTCCTCATTATTCTTAACAAAAGACCAGTTCTTGCTTCCCTGAGTTGAACTGCAGTGCACCAGAGGAGTTAAGTTTTCTGAATACCAGAATCAAATGATACACTCTAATTTCTTTGCCAAATAACATGTGCATGGCTATATGTTTCAACTTGTCATTCATCTGATTTATTAGGCACACGTTATCAGTGTCTAATGAGTTTATGAAGATATTTCTCATTAAAATGCCAACTATATAATTCAAATATTCAGAAATTAAAAATTGCTGTGGTTTGCCTTGTGGTTCCTATCCTAGCAAGCTGACACCACAGAAATATGTGGGGTGGTAATGCTGATTTTGAGTGATTGTCAAAGATTTTCAGYTCCTCTAAATGAGAAGGGAAAATTCTTGCCGAAATATGAAAGAAAAATATGACTAATATTAATGGTTTTGCCAGAATGATTTTTCTAAGGAAGGTGTGATGTAGGCACAAAGGAATATTCATTCAAATAATGGACATACTATATGATTGCTTTATGTGTGAACTAGTGCTAAAAGAAAAAAAAAAAACCCAAAACCTATTACTTGAAAACTAATGGGCAAGTGAAAGCAGATATGGTATGTGAAAGGAATCAGCTGTTGTGGAGTGAAGGGGCTGACTGCAGGAGCAGAGAGGGTGAGTGCAGCTGAAAAATCACTATGTGCCTTGCTCACAAGGCAAAAGAATCCAGCAAAAAAGCATGGAACTGCTACCAAGTTTGAGGTCTTTAAGGGAAAAAAAAAAATCTTTTCTGACGATGCACAGTTCGGTTTTAAATTCTTTGTACCTTCTTATCTAACTTTCATTACTTCATTATCGCAAGATGAAATCACTTGCAAAAGTAGATTATAATATTCTGCTAATTTTCTGGTAATTTTCTACATGTGCTACTTGGGTTCTATGCTTAAAAAGTTTTGTCTGTAAATATGTGCTTCTATACCTTATATAATAAGGTTGAAACAATGGCAGTTGGACACAAGTTAAATAAGAAAATGTAATATTACTGTCTAAAAAAAGGTGCATATATAAAACAACTTTCATGTATTCTGTTAAAATAATTGCTCTTTAGCTTTTATTTCTCATAAAATGAGAAAATACTGTAAAGAAACCACCACTCGAAAGACTTCTCAAACAAGAGAGTAAAATGCAATGGATTAAAGTGCTTTGCTTACAAGGAATAATCCATATAGAATGAAAATGAAATAAAACAGCATTTTTACACATGAAAAGATATTTTTAAAAAAGCCCYTTAAATAGTTATCTGCAGAACATGGAAAATATCTAATCAAAATATATTAAATACTGCATAACATGAGTTAGTGTTTTTTTTACCCACTGACTACCTGTTTGTTTGTAATGAAGATCTACAGAGTAGTTAGATTTATTTTGTAGTTTTCTTACAACTCATAATGGTGTGCTATTTTCTCACGTAACGTCCTTCTAAGTGAGGTTGAAGGTCAACAGAGCTTCAGAGAAATGCCATGTATTTGCATCCAGATATTGTTCTTGATTCTTAAAATCCCCTTTCTTTGGTTGCCACTTGTGATATGATTCTCATTAAAGGAATTTGTTCTATCTCTCTCCCTACTAAAACAGACTTGTAAAAGATGCAGTTTATTGTGATTGCTGATGTCTCATTTCTGGGAAATGCAGCAATTTCATGTCTTGGGAATAATCCAYGTAGCATATGCAATGAAAGATATCACTAAGGTATCTGCTGAAAATACTTATGAAATATTTGAGGACCCATAACTCTATAGCTGACTATCACAAATTATATTAAAGGAGGAGAATGAAAAAAATTATTCTTTTGCTGATGGAAGTTGGCAGCTGTATCACTCATTTTCTTAGTGAAATAGATTCATTGAATTAATGCTGGACATAAAACTTCTTTGAGAGAGGAAACTGCTTAAGTTACGACCTTATAAATATGATAGGTCTTCCGTAGGAATAAGGATAAAGACTTCTAATGAACTACGGATTTAACAGGAAAAATGGTTTAAAAGTGCAGGAGAGAAAGTCCATCCCTTTCCAAGAACCCACTGTGGGGCTCTGCGGAGCTGCAAAGCTCCGCTCCCCACACGYGTGTCTCGTTTGAGCCTGGCCCAACCTGTGGTGGAAATGGAGCCGCTGCTGTTGGGAGCCTTTCTGATCCCTTCAGTGCACAAAATTGCTGACCTGTAATTTGGGAGGCTTTGAGCTTTTCAGTTTACGTTGTTGTAATTCTTCCTTTCGATCTAGAACTTAATCTTCAGTCTTTCATGCACGATGGCAGCCACCCTATAAAACCTGATGCAGGATTTCATCCCTCATCTGACATATTTCAACAATGAACTAAGAAATCCAGTGCCACGGTAACGGGTCCCATCTGCAAGCCACTGTACTTGCCTACCATTGGGCCTTATTCACGGGCAGTACTTTTTCTCTCTCTTTCTTTACTTTTCTTTGTGTTTTTTTCTTTAGTAATCCTTGAGCTGGCCCACTAAAGGGGCGAAGTTAATGAGCCTGAAAGCGGAAAATCTTTGCATTGCTTTGCGGACGCTCTCATAGAGAAGTCAGGTCACCCTAGACTGCTCTAGCTTAATCTTGGGAGCAACACGTGGCATTGCGTTTTCTTTACAGGTTAGATTACAGCCGTGTGCTAATCCTGGATGGCAACTTCTGTGCTTTGTTTTTAACATGGCCTATTGCACAGTGCCTTCATGGCTTTAGCTGATTAGCTTTTTTCAAGGGTAAAGAAAAGTTCCCTTTTTTCTTTTTCTTTCTTTTTTTTTTTTCTTTCTTGGTATTTATTAATAGTTGAACCGGTATTTATTAATAGTTGAACCTGTGATTGCCTCTTTATTTGTAGACAGGACTAAATATGTGACAAATATCCAAAAGAGTCTGTGTTTAAAGTCTAGTAATCTGAACCAGCCACTGCTTTGTTTAAAAATAGAGCTCAGTATGGTCCTAGCTGTTTAAATGGTAATGTCTTATGTCTTTAGCACTCTAGCTAAAATACATTTAGTTTACTCTTCCTTTATAATTCACCAAGTGACTTTGAGCACAAGATACCAAAGTGGCGTGGTTGGCAAGGCAGAGGTCTGCTGCTGGCAAACAGATACGCTGTCTGCGTTTGCTTTGAGTGGGAAATTTGCAGAGCCCTCATGATTTGAGAAATCAGGACTTCACCCCCAAGTTTGCCCAAGTGTGATGGCTATGCATAAGCAATCCCAATTTTTTTTTTTTTCTTCATTTTTATTGAGAGGTAAAATGCAACCCAAGCTTCATTGAGTGTCTGTTCCCTGAAGGATGCACTGGCTGTTATTCTGTGCAGGGTCAAGGTGGGAAAGAGGKGGGTGTCTCTCTGCTGGCAATTGGCTTAAATAAATTAACCAAATCAGACYGAGGATAAAGGAATCAATAGCAAGAGACAAGCAAAATAAACAGCACTGCGCTCTGAATACCACATGAATGTCACATGTTTTCCTTTCTGCTTTATGGAAGAAAAGCCCTGGTTACATTTTAATGTCTGTTAGCTTGTGGGGTGAGCTGGGCTTAAATAGGCAGAAAGGCAGAAAAACAAAGGCAGCCCAAGAGAGATGTGAGAAATAAAAGGTACAGTACAAAACTGTGTGGGATGAATTGAAGTACTTTAGATTTGATAGAAGCTCTAGGTGAAAGAAGCAAAAATCAGAAAACTCTAACCTCCCTATTCTAGCAGTTTTAGGTAGGATTAATCTGTCTACATTTCAGTGTAAATTTTTGAAAAAGGGACTAGAAAAGAGCTAGTCCCTGTCTTAAAATCATTCATGCCTTTTCATTTATTAAAGTATGACTCATTACAAAGGTAGAGCTAGGGACAGCATAGAAGTTTTGATGCCCCAGTAGATAGCACGGTCTTCTAAACACAAATGTATGTTTGTTTATATGTGCTTATTTTTCCCACTTATTATTTTTCTTAGGAAAAAAKGAGACATAGTGGCTATTTTCTCATTGTTTCTATGTCTTTATTAACACTAAAGTTTTCTTTTTTTTTTTTTTTTTTGGTGGTCTTATCATTTAGATCTGAACACAGATCCCTAATCAGCATCATGCCTATACTAAAGAGAGGGACAAAAAAGAAACCAGACTGAACTGTTGAACTTGTCATTGAATTGTTTGAAACTCTATGAATCCTTGGTTGCTGATTATGAATAGCCTTGATTATATTGCTGAAACTGTCTGCTGCTTGCCATTCTTCTGAGCTGTATTTGGTTACATGAATTGCAGCTGCCAAATTGCCAAATCATGGTTGGATCATCTAGACATTTAAAGAAAATTTCTACAATTTGTAGAGCTTGTTTGCAAGTTTGTGTGGGTTTTTTATTTTATTTTTTTTTTGCGTATGCTGCCACATTGAGGAGTTATCTTCAGCCCTAAATATCCTTTTTCTACTAGAAAACAGTATCCACTTTTAATTGCCCTGCCTTCGATCTGATGTTGTGTTCCTGACACTGAACATGAGACCCTTGCAATTTTGCTGCAGACTTCCTAGAAGTAGTCTGCACTGTTGGCTTGACAGGCATCATTGAACTTTGCTGTGACAAAATAAAAAGGTAATGCTGTAAAACGAATTATATGCAATACATGAATAGGATTTAAGCTCTGTCATGAAGAGGAGAAAAAAAATACTTGGGACCTATGGAAAAGAAATGAAGTCACTGAAGGAGGCAAAATGATCTTACTTTATGGGGAAGGATATTCTGCCAGCTGTATAGTGCAGAAGAGATTGAATTGGGGTTTATCTGCCAAAGGAGGAGGAAAGAAATGAGGGGAAACTTCATGCGTAGATAGAGTCCAGTGAAACTGCAAATGAATGAGAACGTGCAGCAAACGTCTGCTCATCTGGAAATGTTTTCTGGGCCTCCTGTAAAATGGATGCACTTGAGAGACCATTTATTTGAACAACTGTGAGGAAGCCCTAATTGAACATCCAGGCTCTGTTTCTGGGCTATGCAAAGGAGTTGTGCTCATCCTAAAATCTTTACTTTTTATACATTTACCTTTTTTTCCTTTGTTGGTGCTGATTTCTTTTGGTGGTGCTGACTAGCAGATAGATTGCTCTGTCTGAAGTTACCCTTGTAAGAGAAATCATGACTATACAACTAAGTGCAGTTTGGTTTTGAGTCTTTTTCCTCTTTTTTTTTTTTTTGGTGTTTTTGGTGTTTTTTTCTTCCCTTTTTTATTTTTATTTTTTTACCCACAATTTGGGTCTTCCTACTTACAACTTAAAGCAAAAGCAACTAATTGGATTATAACCAATGCAGTCATCTTAAAACAAATCCATGTGCAGCTTATTTTGTCTTATGTAGGTCAGCTTATCAAAATTTAAGTAATCAGTTTTAAATCAAACGTTTCATTTTGGAGTATAAATATCCATATACCAACTTGCATTGAAAGGTAACTTTGAATTGGTCTAATATCATGCATGTAAATATGGATTTTGATTAATTTCTTATTATCTTTAAATTTCTTTTAAAAAACAAAAACTCATTATGTTTATAGTTATTAGTGCAGTGAAAAACTGTTATCCAAACAGGACAATATTTCTTAGGTCTAGTCTGTGTCTAGTATATTATTGTTCTTAAAACAGCAAGTGGGGAAAAGAAAATATGTTCATGAAACGAGAACCATCCACGTACCATGTGCTTAAAGCGTGTATCGATTTGTGCAGCCCCTTTCACTGAGCCCGGCCTGGTTCATATGTGCTGCATCTGGCGTCAGTTGATACGTTATATAGAAATATGTCGTATTTTTCAATTCTTTGCCAGACACCTAGAAGTTTATTTTAGTAATTTTTATTTTACTGCAAGGACATTGTACCTGAGCTTTGTATTGACTCTGTGCATTGCTTTCCCAGCAAGACTCTGCTTGGAAATCAGTAAAGACTCAATGAGGCTTACAGGTATTACAACCTGAYGAGGTTCTCGGCTTTCTCCCCATAGGTGATGGCCTTTGCAGAGTAYGTAAACAGAAATGCAACGAAGTGCTGGCTATGAGGAATAATGAAATAAATTGTTTAAACGCTGCCAGGAGTTTGGGTAAAGCATAACGCGGTCTGGTGCTGACGTCCTTTCTGCCTTCTGTCAAAGGAAAACCTTACAGCACTTAGAATAAGAAAACTCTTCTCTCATTCCCCTTTTAATAACTAATAATTYCTATGTTTTATTGCAGTTTTATTCTTTATTTTGTGCAGTTCTCATATGCGAGCTACTGAGGAATTCACTACAGTCAGTTCAGTTTCGTGTAACAAAAAACATATAACTGCATCAGAAAAGGCTCATTAGTATTATTCCAATATGTACTTTCCCCATAAGTGTTGGAGAAGMTTAGTGGGTTTCATCTGTTATCTGTGAAACCTTGATAGATGTCTCTGGGAGTTTTTAGAAATGCCTGTTGATGTCCCTAATGGGTAATGAAGAAATGGGAAGCTGCTCGCGTTTTCTGGCCATATCTTTGTTCTCCTTGGCTGCTCATTTCTGAATCTCCTCTCCCTTGATCCAAGGAGGGATTGATCTAGTCCCCAGATCTGACACAATTCTGGCAGTAATTGAGGTGAGCAGTACTAGCCATCAGTTTTACCCCTCAGAATAAAATGTGGCAAGTGAATAAAGCCTCATGGTATGGCCGTGCAAAGTTTCATTTAACAGCTCATTGCGGGCAGGCCAAGTTGGATTGCCAAATATATCAAATCACTTTTATAGATCTAAGCTGTCTACCTCCTGATTTTCTTAATCGTAAATGGTATAACAGATATTGCTATAGTTTTCCCATGCATTATAAAAGGAAAGTGTTTTAAATAAGGAGCAGAGCAAGCTGATTTGTTTGGTTAAGTTTACAGGTATAAGCTGTATGTGCTCCAGATGTTTGCGTGCATTCCCAGAGTCTGAGGGCCCTTTATTTCTCCCGCATCCAGTTTGAATACTGCAAACCAGTGGAGTCAGTAGGCGGTTGCTGTCAGTGAGTTACTAAAAGGGTTCATCTGTTATATTTATGTTCTTTTCATCCAAGAATGAATAGTTCTTGCTGCACTGTTTCCAATTCCCTGCATGAGGAAATATGCCAGAATACAAGCTGCTTGCTTTGTTTGCAGCTACTTTGTTGGTTCTGATTCTTAGCACGTGGTACAACRAGAGGCAAATGATGGTAATAACTGCTAAATTGTATCTACTTCTCTCTTCTTGGTTTTGAGATTCTTATCTAGATTTTATCATAGGTATCATCTAAGTATCTATGATAATACTATGTAGATATCTCTCATCAGTCTAGTAGGTGTGATATTTAATACACTTAGCACATATGGTCTCAGAGGTGAGGAAGTGCTGTTATCCCTATTTGAAAGAAGAGGAAATGAAGCCTAGAAAGGCAAAATGTTTTGTGCAAGATCACACACAAAGGCCGTAGTGGAACCGGGAATGAACGTAAGTCCTTTGGGCTTGTACCCTAAGCTCATCCAGTTTAATTCTTCTTAGGATGTTTCTCAAGGTCCAAAACCCTCAGATGCCATCCAACTCCTGTTGATGGCATTAGTGGTTTTTATCATCAATCTCTAAGGGCATAGTGGTGTCAAGAAAACTTTAAAAGTATGTTGGTGGTGCAAGCCAGTTGTATGACTAATCATGGACTTGTAGGCTTTGTTTGGGAGCATTTCTTTAGTGTCTCATTTAGCTGTTAGGGTAAAACTAGTCTTAATTTAGACAAATCTTTTATTGAAATAGAATTTTTTGGGGAACTGGGCCACTTTTCAAGGATCYTCTACCTGTCCCTTTAGAACAGTAGCTTCTTACTTGAGTGCAAACTATACAAAATTCAAGACCTTTCTCAAACAGATGATTTTTACTTGGTAGTTAAATTACTGAACCACAAGACCGAATGACTGCTTTTTAGTTGAGCTCTCATCCCSTTACAAATTAGATATTCAGTAAAATTCATAACATACAGAGTCTCTTATAAATAGAATCTAATAATTGGCTATTCCATTTCAAAAATAAAAAGTATTTAGGCATCAGGTGCTGCCCATGGAAATAGTCCACTTGGTATTGTTCTTCCAATGTGCAGAATCAAAGTAATGGTGCTGTTAATTTTGGTGAACACGAGATAAATGTGCATGTCCTTACTTGCATGATTGTTTCAAGTGAGTAGGCAGGATGATCRTGTTGTCTGTGGCAAGGCGTGTTGGCACTCATTCAGCTGCACAGGCTGGCATTCCTTAGCATGTCTTTGAGGCTGCTTCTCCATCACCACCAACCCTTTTCTGCTGCTTTTCATCACCACCAAGTTGCAGGGGCAGCTCGAACTCTGTGCTGATCATGGCCAGGGCCCTTCTGCAGTTTTCTGTCCTGCAATAATCTTTGTCCTGGACGAGACAGAAGCTCTCACACTGTCTTTGAATGTCACTTAACAAAAATCTAATGTGGCTTCACAGCCTGTCAGTGTGAATTCTGGATGGGCACAGCCAGAGTACACCACCTTATAGCTTGAATAAGCACTGGGAAAACTCCTGGTAACAACCTCCCACCCACTGCAGTCGCAAGGAGAATAAACAGCATTACTTTGTTTTTCTGTCACCTGGATTGAATGGGTAGCGTTCTCCTATGCTGAAAGGAAAATTCTCAACAGATGCTTTTTGGATAGCTGGTAGGCAGCTTCTGGATATCTGTCCAGGTAGCAGTGAGCTGCTGTTCTCTGCCCTGGGACTTGACTAGTGCTGGGTCTGCCGTTTTCAAGCTGCAGGGTCACATATCTTATYGCACAGAGTGAGCACCTGACTGCAGGGTAAGTGATGGGTCATTAGTCACTGTGCACATGTGAATGTATAATATATGAAGACACTGATAGTGGTGCCAACAGGTCCGCTATTCTTTTGGACTTATTGTTCCATCAGAGATTTGATGTCTGTCATTTGGATTTATTGTATGTGTTACATATCATGGCAAGTGCTTTTGTTCTCATTTGAGTCTCGAGGTTTCAGGTGGCCAAAGGGTGAGAGATTCTTTCCAGATGTCAGAGGTTTTTTGATATATCAACTCGTGTTGCAGAGCTAGTGTTTGAATCCATGATGAATCTAATGAAGAGCACTTCGTGTGCTTTGTATTTAAAATGTACTTTAGCCCCATGAGCAGCTCAGTGCAGCCTCTAACAGATGCTAGAAGGACACTACAAATACATATATTTGCACAGGTGCACTCAGCTATGTTATTTTATGCTAACCAAGTTAGAACACTTTTTTCCCACTATAGTTGAAAGGGTAAAAGTTAATCTTATTTTTCTTGACAGTGTACATGTCCTAGAGGCCCATCTTCTAACATGTATCGTGTACTTGAAAGTAAGCTGTCCAGACTTACCTTGATGTTCACCTCTTGTTGAGGTTTAAATTAGGCAGATATAGGACCTGTCACTACAGAACTGAGTGTTTCCTTTATGGTACTGCAATATATGTAATAATATCAGCACCATAAGTAGAGGGTGGTGTTTTATATCGTGATATTCATTTTGACACTTTCCTACACTTGAACRGCAGAGCAGTGTATTCAGAGGCAGATGCTTCTCTTAAGTTGCTATATAAATAATATACCAGGCTGAATGTTGTGGCATGTGTATGTTAATATAGTATCCGAGTTGCTCAAATATTGAGTGGTTCTTTTTAGTAATATACCAAATCTCAGTTGGTTAATGTATTACTTTAGGTTCTGATCAAGGCTGACACAGGTGTTTTTGCAGAGAATGAACACAAAAGAAGGTGCTAATTTACTAACAAAAGGTGTAGCTAAGTCAGCTGATGTTCAGGATTTTCATTTGAACCTCTGCAAAAAGAATACCACAAGTTCTAATATATAAGGTACTGCCTGCATTCTAATATATAAGATGTATTGTCTCATCGTACCAGAGGACCCACCCCAGTTCTGCTTTTCTAGACCCAGTTAGCACTGGTGAAATGTTTTATGTCAATTGTTTAGACAGGTGTCCTTTATTGAAATAATCTTTTGTTGCTTAGTAGCAGCAATGATTTAGGCTGTATTACTCTGAGTTTAGCATAGTCTTTTCTGGTGTTAGAAATATTAAGTTTCTCTCTGAGAACATGAATTAGCATGAGAAGGTTCACGTGTGGGTCAGTGCAATAGTTGGATAATGCCTAACCAAGTCAAATTAACTTCTACTAACTTGGTAGGCCGATCTCTGTTGCCATTCAACGAGGATTATGTAATATTCTGCAAGCTGAAGGATCTTCAGAGCTAAAATGTCAAGCCTTGAATATACTTGTATGACTAGAAATGTAACAGAAATAGGAAATAAGAAATGAGAGCCTGAATTAATGCTGGCATTATTTCAATATATCACTGCAGAGGAATTTTTGCTAAAAACTCTTCCTGATATTTGCTAACTGAACTTGATTTGAGAATAAAACACAGACCTCGTGTTGTGAAAATTATGCAAGTTGATTAGCTTGATATTATTTGTAACTAACGTCTCTACTACCTTTGCCATGTTGATTTTTATTTTTTTATAGAAGTTCTCGATTGTCTTGGGGGAGGGGGGAAAAAAAGCCAAAAACATTTCTCATGGGAGTTATGGAAAAAAGCATGAGATAACTATGTAAGATGATTTAAAAATGTCTCTTCTATTGATGTGTAGGAACCTGTTGGAGTAAAGTGTCTTTTTCCTTTTTTTGTTTCAATTTTCTCCCAAATTTCATTTCTAGGAATACGTAGAGTATATTATACTAAAATAAAACTGTATGAGAAGAACTTTACTGTGCCAGTACATGCTCTTTGAGAAAGAATGTAGCGTTCCTTCTCCCCCTCAGTTTCTTTTATCTATGAGACAGAACTGTTTAGAGATGGATGTGAGTAGAGGTGTCTGGGGTATTTTTGTCCTTCACTAAGAACCATTGCTCCTCTCAGTTGAACCAGTTTGACGATCTGAAATATGAAAGCAAGYCTCAAAAACTCAGGAACCGTCATGGAAATAAGTATGATAGTATCTCCTGTAAGGAAAAAACAGTACTATAAGTTCAAACCTTACTGCGCTTCAGACAACCCATACAGGTTTCTAGACTATGGAAAATGAAGCACTGGAGCTTTTACCAATGATGGACTCCTTTTTGGAGAAAAGGTCCCATTAGCCATCCCTCCTTTTGCTTCTCAAGAACTTTATTTTTGTTGGAGTATTATTTCTGCACTAATGTTTCACAGTCATCTCGGATTCCAGGCAAACCTTTTGATACTTGTGTACTTCTGTAATGCTAGTAGGGGAAGAAAAAGTAGGAGGCAATAGCAAAAGAATTTTTTTCCCTCCAATAATCGATATAGTCACCTTGGATGTGAAGCAGTAAGATCTACTGATCTTGTTKTTATAAAGAACCTTTCATCTGCAACGCTGATTGAATCCCAATTCCTAGATGAATACTGACAAGCACTGTGACTATGATCTGAGCTGTAAATGAAGTTCTCTGAATGCTGTCTCATTTTTCAAAATCTCTCCAGTCGATAGGAAATGAATTTGAGTCAAGTGATAATTAGGGATGGGCACACTCATTTTTCCTTATTTAAAATTTGCTACAACATCATGGGATTTATATTTGATTCAGAAGTTACTGGATTTACTTTCTCCTTAAGATGTGCTACAAGATAGAGAGCAGTGAATTACAAATGTGAGGGGAGAAAAGAAAAAAACTTTAATAAAAGAGGCTCCAATCATCATGCTACAGATATTAAATTTTTCCACTTGCCTGCCTAACTTTTGAAAATGTTATTATATTTTGTCTCTATAATGAAATCTTTGATATTAAAAGAGGGAACAATTAAATCATTTAGAAAACATTGTCATATTCTTTAAATTGTTTAGGGATATCCACAAGTAGCTGGAGGTTTATTTTCCTTTCTTCCTGAGATATATTTTATTCTTAAGAATTAAGATCAAAATTATGGGATTTTATATACTGCTTCCTGCTCTGTGCCTTGTGAGTCAGTCCTAGCACTAATCATTCTTCCCCAGAACAGACCCCTCCAGGAGACAGTTWGTATCTCATGTTATTTTTATACAATGCTCCATAGTACTTTAAAATCTCCATTTGCTCAAGTGGAAGCATATTTATAAAGTATAACTTGAAGGGTCTKTCTTCTTGCCCCATTGAAACGGGAGTCTGCAACCAGAATATATGTAAAAAAATCTCACTTGAAGTGTAGAAGCAGAGAATATTGTCTTGAGCTTTGAGTGATAGGTTGCTCAGCTTCTCCAAGTAAGTTAACRAAGATTATCTCCTCAAAGCTTCAATAATCTGGTTGAGGAAATTTGATTTGAATGTCTTCTGCCATTGTATCCCTTAATTTGCAGTTGCTTAATGTGTTCATTCATGTTCCCGTAAGTGGCCCAACAAGGTTGGGCTGTATTCTCTAGGGGATTAGGTAGTTGCTAGTAAAATAGGTTTATTTTTGTTGCAGGTCTGCTGAGCTGATCATGAATCTCATGGTGAAAGGCAAAATGTTGGGTGTCTAGTGGAAAGGCTGAAGATGGAAAATATAAAAAGGAAGTGTTAAAAGCAGGAAAAGGGAAAATGTTTCCAGGACTTTTGATCAAAGAGAATAAAAAGGAGGATCTGGAATGGGTGATCTTAGAGGATACCAAGAAACCAGCTGTTTAGAGGACACCAAGAAACACCATTTCTTACCTAAGCAAGTGCCCTATGCAAGTGGATCATTAAAAATGCTGTATTGATGACATGACTTTGATTAGTAAAAATATGAGGACTGCCCAGCTTAACAGAGGCCTCTATATTAACATATAGTTAATATAATGGAAGATTTTTATAAAAATCATTGTCTGATTTCTATCTGAAGGAAYGTTAAAGGCGATTCAAACTTTCAACTGAGATTAGGAAGAAAARAAATACTTTGCCCTCTATTTCATACTTTTTTCCTAAGGAAAAGAGATTAATTTCATCAAATGTGTTGTCCATTCTTGTGTACCAGATGGAAGAAGAAGTTGTTACAGCCAGACCTGGCAGCAGGATTATGGTTTAAATGAAAGGCTGAGTGGAGGAAAAGGAGCAGAAAAGATGAGAAACCACCTCAGAAACACTTGGGTGTTAGTCCAGGAGCTGCACGTGGCCTGTTAGGAGACTTGGTGGTGCCTGTGTGCAGATGGCCAACGTGCCCGGCCCCTGGGCTGCTGAATGGACAAGGTGCTGAGAAGCTGGGGAGATCCTGAGGTTTTGGGAGGCTGTGTGACATTGATGGGGGAACCTGGAGAAGAGCAGGAGCAGCTGTGAGAGGATGCACTTCTGTGTGCAGAGCAGGGCATAGGGTTGAGGTGAGGCAGTATGGAGACTTTGGACATGACCCCTCAGAAATGAGGCTTCACAAGCTTTGCTGACATAAATCCTTATGTAAACATWGAGAAACAACACTCCTATGTTGAATCTAAAGGCTAGTATTTCTGAGACCGAGCGTATTTGAGTCCTGTTAATGAAACTCCCAAAGTTACTTTCATTGTCCAAGGGGAATGAGAAAAAAAAAAAGTGAAAATTTCAAGGGAAAAAAGTCTGTACATCAATAAGCCAGTGAGTTATGACCAGTGATGTAGCAAGGAAATCTGAACAAACCTCTCCTTTCTTCTTCCATATTTTTAGTCTGACAATGTTCCTTTAAAGAATGGCTTTTCTAGCAAGGCTGCAGATACCCTGCTGTGAAGAGAGGGAGTGAGCACAGAGGGGAGTCAGGGCCCATGTATCCTTCTGTGTTACAGAAAGAGAGATTTATGGTTTGGGGTCTGTCTTTATCAGGTTGATCTGTTTTGTAGATTGAGTATTAAAATGACTAGCTCTGGACAAATCCTTACCCTGCTGAGAACATTAAAATGTCATAGAGTTTAATATAGAGTAATTGGAGAGAACTCTACTTGAGAAGGAGATAAAGTGAAATTCCTAAAACAGATTTTAAGACTGCTGTGAACCCTTTTTGTCTGTCTTGAATAAGTGTGTTCCACTTTAATGAGATTATTCTGAGGCTCCCATCAGGTTTTATGCACAATTTTCTGCTGGTTTTCCAACAAAGACTTCTTTCTGTTTTTCAAGAGAATTTCCTTCTATTGGGTTAACAGTAATGTCTTTATAGCTGATCAAATGTAGTCAAGTTAACTGACGGGCAAATTATCATAAACAATTATTATCCTGATTTATATATTTCAATTATGTTCATATCTATTTGTCCTATGGCTGCCTTTCCAAGCTTCAGTTCTTGGTAGCTTTTGCAGGTCAGTTGCAAAGGCTTTTTCCCTTTCCCATCCCAGGCTGGTTGCAGTTTTACATTTTCAGAACGCTATTTCCCTGCTGTGCTATCATTCTCTGTGAGGAGGGGGAAAAAAAAGAATTAAAACCTTCAGGAATAAGGCAAATGAGAGAAGGATAAGACAACCTATAGCGTGGTACCCAGAATAATTTGCATATCCCATAAAACTCAATTTGACCGAGTCCACTCCCCGTTGTTATGAAAGAAAAACAAGGCACATCTTAATTTTGTGGTTCAGGCCTTGTTTCTCCCGAGAGAATAGGGGTTATTGTAATTCCAGCTTAGTGGAAATATGTAAAGCTTTTACTTGTTTTGTGCATAAAACTGAGAACCTATGCAGTTGGGACTGCTTATTTATTTCTTATTAATTCATTTCAGCCTTTATAAGTCAACTGAGCATTCTGCATTTGTAAAGTGATTCTGGAAAATTATTTTGCATAAGTAATAGTAAACACTGGCGTTGCTTCCTGGCAGGGAATGAAAATGATTCATGCAATTCCCAGTGGCCTAATGAGGAGAAGCAGGGACGGGAGCCACGAATAGCTCCCTGGCTGAAGCTTGGCAGCAGCAGAAGCCGTGCTCATCAGCGCTGCCTTTGCTAGCAGGCAGCTTTCGAATCCATCGCAATTACTTATTGCGAAGCTTCGAGGGGCACAGAGGGAAGGCTTGGCAGACAAATTCGAAGAGGGGAGTGATGGAGAACGCAAACTTCCTACCTGAACAACAAAATTAGCAGTAAAGAGTGTTTTGCTTTCTGCTATTTTTTTTTTTTCAGCGTATGCGGCGATGCCAAGAAGTTTTATATTCTGTGAAGCTCTCCAGCAAGCTTCCAAAGAACGCCTCAGATTTTACAGCCTATGCAAATTCAGTGCTGCTGGGTCTGCCAAGTTCTTGGTATTTAAATGGGACCCCATTACTTCAGGCAATTTCACTGTCAGCCATTACACATGCAACTCTTCTTCTTTCTCTTGTTTGTTTTCTTCGAGCAAATCCAGTTTCGACTTAATTGTAATTTGAATTTTATCTTCAAAAATCAGTAAGTGAGCCAAAGCAAATCTCTTTCTAAAAATGTAAATAACAGTAGTAATCAGATACCAAAAATAAAATATATGAAATAAAATCTCATCAAGTAATGAACTGACACAATTTTCTCATTTATCTTCTTTTTGTTTCACAACAGCTAGATTGTCAGATGACTCATCTGCTTTGATTTGAAATAAGATGTGCGTCTGTAGCTTCAGTTATATTTCTGCTGCTGCCTTTTATCAATGTGGATTAGGGAAGCTTTGAAAAAGCCACGTAATTTAGAACAGTTTATGTTGCTTTTAGCCTCATTGGGGTATTTTGCTTTGTTTTGGTTATGCTGTGATCCAAAGGCCCTTGCAGAGAGTACTTGTCTTGCTGTTGGCTCCAGGAAACTCCGTGTTGGCCTTCAAGGAAATTTTCTCTCATTCTGCTGTTTCCAAAGCTCATGTAGGGCTGAAATAGCCCTTTTTTTAATCCTGGCTGTTTGCTGAGCCTGCTGAATGCTCTTATTCCAGTTCTGCAAGAAAGTAAATGAATGCTTATGTTTAAGCACTTGAGTAACTGCATCCAAGCCAATGCTCTTAATCAAGCTAAAACAGCTCAGATACAGGGATCAGATAGCGTCACATTAAGTAGGATTACTGCTGGGCCTGAGGTTTCTGGGAGAGGGTTGTGGTACAGAATCTATTTTCAAAAACCTGAAGTCCATACTCAGTTCCTTCTAATAAAAATAAAAGTGGAGAGGAATAATTCTTGTATGATTTTAAAGGGATAATTCATTGACATTGTCCATAATTTCAAGCATTGATAATAAGCTAATGTATGCTAGCTTATAATAAGCTAAATTAAGTGCTAATGAAATACAGAATCAAATCAAATAAACTGAGCCTGGGATTTTTAAGATAAAGGTAGCRAACAGCATGCAAAGTGAGAAGAGAGAATAAAAATGGGTAAGGAAAAATGAAATCCTAATATAGAAGTTTTGTCCTATATATCTGCAACCTAGATGGTTCTTTTGAGCAGTAAAAATGAACAGCTCTATTAAGAAACATTTGGCTGTGTGCATAACACAGCCCATGTAATTATTATGAGCCTCACTCAACCAGCTACTCTTTTTGCTATCTGCACGTGGTAGTCATTTTGGCTCGGTGAGCTCATTAGAAAAACAAAATGGTTTTGTTTGATCATGATGTAAATGGTATTCTCCAAGGGCTCCAGCAAGTGTTTTCTAACCTCTCATCCAACCTGTGAAGCTTGAGTTCTTCTCATGGGATGAAGGGAGAAGAAAAAAATCACAGCGCTCCACGCAGAACACCAGCACCCTCCAGTTTGTCACTTTTTAATGACTCGTAGAATGGCTACTATACTTAAGTTATGTAAATACAAGGTAACTGCAAATGTACTCCAAGATTGTTTTTTTTCTTTCTACCTCTGGCTTCCTTGCTTAAAAAAATATCTTGCATAGTTTTATTAAATTCTTGATATGGGTGACTTTCCCGCTTCATACCTTACAGCTTTGTAATAGGAGTGTGAATGTAGCAGAGACCTCTTAAACTGGGAACAAATTTGGAAAGAATAAAACGCAACTGAGTTTTCTCCTAGGAAGGAAAAACAAGCTTATTTCCTTTCTCTGTAAAGTACAGTTATTTTTGTAATAAGGCTAGGGAAGAACATTGAATTTTGCTGAGTCAACACAGGTATGTAAACAATTGTTTTTTCCAAATCTTTGTCAAAAAAAGGCATTTACTTTCTTTTTTTTTTTTTTTTTTTTCCAAGTTCAAGGATTACTTTGCCCCTGTGGAGACCCTCATCGCTTTCATAGCTTAAAGCCCATCCTTAGACCTCTTTTTCTGAGCAGCTCTGTGAGGCTGCCTTTTCATTTACAACTAGCAGAATAGAGACTGCTGAAAATCTTTACAAAGAAGATTGCTTGGTGAATGACCATAAATACAAGGGTTCCTGAGGCTCAACAAGAGAAAGTATAAAGCTAAGATAGAAGTAAATTCAAAGAATAGGTAAAAGCYATCTTCTTGGGGCAAAAGCAAAGAATTGTCAAGTCCTTGAGGAACTGCAAAAGCCAAGTCATGCATTGTGGGGAAGAATAGGAAGTRTCATGGCAAACCAATGCCACCGAGTCAATAAATCTTCACTGTCCTTAAAGCAAGACTTTGTTATCACAAAGATGAAATGTAAAAAATATAACTTAAGATAAAATCAGAACMTCTTTAGGCTAAAATAGAACTCTTTCATCTAAAGATATCAAGAATAATCTATAGGTGTGATAGTGGCATGAGGTWGACTAAGAATGGGTTAACTTGCTACCAAGTGGGAGGGGAGAGGTTTGGRCTAAATGATGTGGTCTGTCATTGCGTGCTTTCACTGATCTACGGGAACTGCTCACTTGTGGTGTGGCTGTAGCCGTAGTTCCTACTGGCAAGAYGTTGGTTTCGGATTATGAAAGTGCCCGTTAAACATTCCTTTCACAATTGTTTTCAATTGCTTGGGCCCGGTGACTCAAACTGAGGAATCAAAGTGCTTGTGATTGGCAGTGAGGAGCCTCAAGCAGCTCTGGGGAGAGGTGAGGTTGCTGAAGAAGAAAGCGTCTTCTCTGCCTTGATAAGTGGCCAGTTAATGAAAATTAGCTTTTGAAGAAATGCTGGAGCAAATAACCAAATAAAACATTTATGACCAYAGATGAGTAATGTTTCATGCAAGTTGGAGCAAATTAATCTAGATTAAATGACTAAAAGGTGGTACAAAATCGGTTTTTAAAAAAATCATAATTTTTCAGTAGTAGAAAAGAGAGCTGCTGAGAACACTTTCCTGAGTATCAAACCTGGATGAAGTGGTGTTTGATGGCTGCAGTGAAGGTATTGATAAAAGCTGTGCAAAATATGTTTGTTAAACCAGCATAAGTTGGTCTAAGGAAAAAGGCAGAGGCAGTTTAAAGGCAGTTTAAGTCCCTTCTGCTTCTCAGATTCCCCTTCCATTAAAAAAAAAAAAAAAAAAAAAAGTCCGGATGCAAGTGTAGGTCTTCTCCTGCAGTGAGTTTTGCATTGAATAGAATCTGTATGTAGTTGAAGCCCAAACCAGGAGTGAGCCATTTTTGTTAAACACCTAGCACAAGTCCTCTCTTTTGTGAAGCAAAACTGTTAAGGTGAACAAGAATGGTGTGTTCTTTTCCCTTACAGCATTATTGAAAATGTTGATGGCTTTTATTTGCTGCTAAGACTGAAAGAAGTTACAGGTGGCAGTGCAAGAGATTGTAAGTGTCCCCAGCCTCACTTCTTTAAATTTKGAGTTGTGAGCTTGTTCAGGACATCTCTAATGGGTAATCTTCAGCTCCCTTCTTTACTGTTGCACAAAGCTGTTCGTGGTTCCAAAGCTCTGTGCAGCTGTAGGAATCAAATGGTAGGTTCTCTTACAAAACTACGTATCTGTATCACATGATGCTAACACAAGTGTCATTCAGTTTTGGAAGAACATCATTATATAGGGGAAAAAACASAGTCTAGAAATGCTGCTGCAAAATACGGCCACCCCTTCTGCAAGCACATTACTCAGAAATAGAATCTTTTATTCATTTTGTTYTTATTTAGTGAAGGCAATCGTGGACCAAAATTCAGCTTTTCTTCCTTTTTTTGTATTTTTATTACCAAACTCAGAAGTTGGTAGAAATTCACTTTCCTGTTTCGCCTTTGAAGTACTTTTGGTTTTGTTCTCTTTTATACAATCTTCCTTTCCATACGTTCTTTGTTTATTAAATTGTTAAGTTAATATAACAAAATAACACAGAGAGAGTCAGCTGAAGAATAGCAAACACAGAATAATTAGGAGATCAATAAACCGTTCAGTAATTCTTAGATGACTTTGAGGTGACCTTCCAGGATTGAAAAGCCTAAAGCTGTATAGGACATACAAATCCTAAAAGATATTTAATGTGCCAAGAGAATCTGAGCAGGTCAGTAATGTTAATCTAGCTGTCTTAATTGTGTTGAGCTGTGCAGGTCATACAATAAAAGAACAGTGAAGAGAACAAAAGCAGCATACACAGGAAAAAAATCACCCATAAAAACACATGAAAGAAACAGTCAAAGAGGAATAATAAARTAAGGAGGTAAGGAGTGAACACACAATAAACTAACACAATGGCAATATTCCAGCAAATCCCCTGCATAATTCCCATTAAAACATAATTTCTTTCTGAAGCRTTCAGTTTTTATAGTATTTTAACTTCTTGTGATGGGAGCAATGAGGTTAAAACCCAGGCTTCTGCACAACAAAATAAGAAATGGAGTATTTAGCCCTTTCACTATAGATTTTGATTATGAAGGTGTAGGATTTTTAATTTTTTTTTTAAGATCAATCAGGTATATAAAGATACCACACTGTTATCTAATTTTCCAATTTTCCTGAAAGGCTCAACATTTCCCTGATGCAATAGTGTTTGCTTTTTTTTTTTTTTTTTTTTTTTTTTAACCGGTTGCATGTTAAAAATACGTAAGCGACTTTCACTCTACTCATATTTATCATGTAATTTTCCCCAAATTTCCTAATTTATGGATCTTAAGAGTTGAAGGAGAAGAGTATCTGGTAGAATGATGCAAAATATGCTGAGTGGTGATTGCATGTCGCAATGTTCATGTCCCCTCTTCTTAATTTTCAAGTGCTACAGAGATGTCAAACCTTGTTCAGAACTGTATTACTCAGGAGTGTTTTCATTTACTGTCGTCAAACTTACTTTAAGAGTAAGTTGTTACCTTGCATTTTGAAAGTTAAACAGTTGAGAATCAGAGACAAAAAAAAAAAAAAAAAGTTTTTGGATGTTTTGAGAATCCAGCCTCCTTGCGTAATGCCAGGAATCATTTCTGGATCCCTTGTTGACCCATGGTGTACACACTGTGCTGTCAGGAGTGTGGGCACCTTGGGCACTTTGTGCCTTATCTGGATAGGGCAGCAAATTAAACTGCAGCCCTGGAGGCTTTCCCATGGGCTGAGCAAACCSCAGCTGTGCAGTAAGGGCGGCTCACCAGGTGAGATGCTCAACTTGAGCAGGGAGAGGAGAAACAGGGGAGAACAACCTGTCACTGYGGGGATGCCTGTGTGTGCGTGTCAGACCTGCTCCAGTTTGACTGTCAGGATAGGGAGACCCTCCAGGGCTACGTGAATTTTCTGTGCTCACAACATAGAGTGAGGAGTCAGCAGCACTTGGGTAAGGAAGCTGCTTGTGGTGTTGGGGAAATTACGTAGTGTTTGGGAGCAGCTCGTGAACAGCAGACCGGTTACTGAATAGTGGGTTTATTCCAGATAGTTTGCCATTTATATGCTAGAAGAAGCCTTCTCAGCAGAAGAAACAATGGCTGAGGAAGATGATGTCAGCATAGAAAAACGATAAAAACTTGGTGAAGGTTCACTTGTTTTTTTGTTTCTTGTCTTAGGCAAATTATACTGGGCCACCACCGCTGTGCTTCCAGCTTCACATTCCAGCATCAAGTGGCACATTCTTTTCTTTGCAGATGACATTTTATGTTAAGCCTCTGACAGTTTAATTTCAGTTAACTACTGCTAACGGTGCAAGTGCACAAAGAAAGCAGGCAGTCATGCAGCCATTGACTGGCTATGGAAATGAAGCAAGCCATTGTGCTGGGGCCGCAGGGAGGGCTCTGAATGTGGAAAATGCTCTTCCTCTGTCATTCTGCAAACCTCTTTGTGTGACTGACATTTACACTAATAAAACACATTATCTATATTTATGTAAAACTACCTGAGGCTGTAATAAGTTGAAATGTTAAGGTAAGATACTAGGTCACAGTTTAGTTGTTTATCCATGTACTGATTGTTCTGGAGCTTTGCTATTTTTTTAACGTGCTGCTTTTCTTCTCCTGAATTTTAGAGTTGTTGAGCAAGATGCATGCTATAATTACCTTCTGACTGTTTTTAATATCCAGAAAAAAAATAGTGTATGTGTATATATATATATTATATATACACTCCCTATGATGCTGACTCTTAGTTGACCAGAGAATTGGCTGTTTGGAAGGCGGACTACTTCTCTTGTGTGAGAGACTCTTGGACTGAGCACCCTCTTTTCATTTGTATAGCTAAGATATTGGTAGCTAGAAACAATTTTAGGGAAATACTAGAAATTCTGTCATGCCCCAGGAAGGAATCATGTTCAAAATCTTTTTCTAGATGTGTTTTTATCTATTCCCCATCTTACAGAAATGCCTGTAATGGTCGCCTCTCCTGATGGGGCAGTGTCAACCAGAGGTTCTTCCTGAAATCTTACCAACATGAAAATCCTTCTAAATTTCTAAGAAACATTAATCATAAATGAATACTGAGAACATTAATGATTTAGCCTTGGTTGTTTTGAACCACCTCAGAGTATATATGGATTATTTACACAAACACCTTTACACAGGCTGCATTTTGAGATTAGACCGCGGYGGTATCCCCAGGCTCAGGACCTCTGGAATGGTGTTCCACATAGATCTGGTTTTGCTGGCCCACGTTTAATTCATATTTCCATAAATGCACTTTAATTTGTCCTTAGGCAAAGAAATGGTAGTATATACTTTCTCAGTTCGTTAATGAGAGATTATTGCTTTCTACTGGCAAACATTATTGCTTATAGAAAAGGAAAGTAAAAATCTGACTCTATATGCAAAATTAAGAAGTATGTGGTAGCAGGGGAGGGAGGTAAAAAGACAAGAGCAAAGAATATGATAAAAGGACCTTGAAATACACTCGACCTTYGCTATAATATCTTTTCCTTCTATCTGGACAGCACGTAACTCCACTGATTTAGTGGGATTGCTTACAGAGTAATTTGGAAGAGTGATCAAAGCATGTGCCTTTGGTTCCTTGGGAAGACGGAGAGGATTGTGTTCTGCAGAACACAATCTCATATTTCAAATCATGTTAAAAAAAAAAAAAAAAAAAATCAAATCTGCCTCACAGAGATCCCTCCTGTCACCTTTATTCATGCCTGACATCCTGTGCCAAAATTAGCCCCATGGAATCATTATTAAAATCTGTTCTAATAACTTTGCATTGTGCCCTGCAAAAGGGTCTGTTAGACATATAGGCTGTTTAGCAAACATTTGAGCCTTAAAAATAATAGGCTAGTCGTTAAGAATATGCAGTAATATTGTTATAACAACATGATTGTTGTAATGCAGATCATTTACTGGGCACTCTGTACATATGAGAATTTGTGTGGCATAATCATAGTCAATGAGAGTCTCTGCTTTGAATTCAACAGACTTTAGATCAGGTTTATTGAGAGCTACCATTAGCTGTCAGATGTGCTTTTGAGACTGTGTTTCAATCTGATTAATTAGTAGTAATCTAAAATGTTTTCATGAATGGTTTCTTCAAATCCGGGCTCACATGAAGAATACTGTAATATCTCATTTTTGTGGTTCCTCCTACAGGCCTCTTAAATTCCTGTTAAGTAATTCCCACTTGATAGTAAATTTAACCTCCCTACCAACATAATTGATTAAATAACAGGGATCATAATGAAATTCCAGAAATGCTCTCTGCATGTGAAGCTGAAAGGGGAATAATTACTGTCAAAGAAACTTCTGGATTCATCTTTTAAAGATTCCACCTCTCTTGACAAAATAAGAGTTCTTTTAATCTGTAATTTTTTTCCTTCAGCTTCACAATAATATGCAGGGTAGTTCTTTAAAAATAAATATATTTTAAATATATTTGAAAATATATGGTTAGTATATTATATAATAATTATGGTTAAAAATAAATATATTTTAAGTTAGGTGCAGCATAGAGGTGGCATTCAGATCAGGGTGTTCATATGCAGACCTTTCCGAAGACATAAGTTATTCCTTCAAAACCTGCTTTTTTTTTTTTTTTTTTTTCCTTCTCCTTTCCTGGTGGAGCAATTTGGGAGGTAGGAGGCTGATCTGAAACTGTGTTGTATCAAGGGCAAGCCTGAAAACCAAGCACACTTCATGCGTGCAAAACAGTGACCTGGACATATATTGCTATCCTCTTTCCTTGTGGCACAGTTACCCAAGAAGAACTAGAGTTCTACTATTCTTRATAGTTCTAAAATTCAAATGTATCTTTCAATTCTATCAGTGATTTTTATTGCAATTCTGTCTTCAAAATATAGTCTGAATTTTTTTCAAGAAGCAAATTTTTCTCTGGGCCACAAAATCCCTTCCTGATTAGATTTTTTTTTCTCTCCTTTCTCACAGAATTTACCTTATTACCTACTAATTGGAGCAATGAATACTATAGCTTTCATCATCAGCCAATTTCAGCCTCCTAAGAGGCATGAAATTTTATCTTCATCAGTAAGTTTTCCTTTAAAGAAGCTATATAAAAATTGATTACAATAAATGCTGTCTTTGCTATTAAGAAAGATAGGTTTGTTTTCATCATTAAAAAAATTAACAAGATTTTATCAACTGTTTTCTTAAATCCCTGAGGCTAGTCATGTTTTCCATTTAGTTATATTTAGTGAAATAAAATCATACAGAAAATGATATTTTTTACCAGTTAAGCTCGGAGAGCTAATAATTTTTGATTATAAGGTCTATGCTTGAATATGGAGTTTTACTTTTGTCATCTGTTCTTGGATGCAGTTAAAATTATGACTAGATTTACTTATTTCCATGAATCTTTAATTATTCTAATTTTTATAATAACAGAACAGACACATTAAAGTTAATCCAAGAGTTAACTCTGTAGTAGGAGGTTTGAGCTCAAGATGCTTGACACAACTTCAGAAGAGAATCAGTAAGATAATACTGATTTTGGAAAATCCACTCATAAGTAGCTTTGAAGAAGTCCTTCAGACAGTTTCTCTATCATATTATTGTTTTTTATGATAAATAGGATTGCCTCATTTTATCTCAAATTCTTCAAAAGTATAGAAAAATCCTGCTATCCTTTGCTGTTGCTTTTGGTGTTTAGTTCTGAAAGAACATAGCTCCATACCCTGGTTCTTCTCCTGATTCTCCCTCCCTGTCCCCATCTGTCTTTGGATGTTACTCAGATACTTTCTTTAACTGTCATCATAGTCGTATCATTTACCAGCTTCATCACTTCCATCCTCACTCAATATTTCCTCCTACAATGCCCTGAGAAACAGAAAACAATGCAGCAACTACTGTAATTTTAATCTTTTAGCCTCCTTGTCATGCTATCTCTCTCTATGCTTGCTGGTCTCAGGCTTCCTGAAATCTTCTGTGCAGATGAATTGAGAGGACCTTGGGTGGAGAGGTTGCTTCTCTTAATACCAACGCATACTTTATAGCTGCTTTTGTGGATGCAATCTGCATTGTAAATGTGGGTGCCTTACTCCTTTACAGCTGCTCATACCTGTTTATCACCTTTATAACTGTGTTCCATGTAAATATGAAAAACAAAGTCCTTTCCTTTTGATAGGTGATGGACAGATATCTGTAAAAGGTTCTTTATGCTTTTAAATGCTCCAAGCTTTTCTGCTGGATTTYGTGCCACTTTAAAAGCGCTGATCCTACATTCTCTGTCTTCTCAATGAGCACAAACTGCAGCATGTCCTCACAAACCTCCCCCCTTCCTCCTTTCATAGCATCACAGGCGTTAAATAACTGGGCCCCGCAGCCTATTTATGGAAAGAAAAAACCCTCTCAGTGGGATGTCAGTGTCAGTTTTTCATGGGGTTTTCAGAATGTCATTTTCTTGGCATAAATGTTACTGTAATTAAGTATTCTCCGTTCAGCAAAATTGATTCTCTATTCTGCAGTTTATAAACTTAAGCATTTCTTTGTGAATCCGCAGCTCATCTGCAAAACACTGCGCCTGTTTCACTCAGCATGCTCTATTTTCCTGTTACTAATAGAATGTGCTTGTTTAAGAGAAAAAAAGAGTATTGAAATATAATCAAGCACTATGTGGGTTGTTGTTATATTAATTCTATTCTAATTATGTTGTTGGCATCTAGATGACTCACAATGAAACTGAAAATGATGTTGGTAGTAATAATTCTCTCATGGGTTAAAAAATGAAACTGCTGAGAGAGCGTATGAGTTATTATGCCAGATACCTCTCTGAGAATAAATAAATAGGAATTTTAGTGTGTGTAGCTTTTAGTCACACCAAATAAAGATTACTCTGTATTTTAAAAATCTGTAACTGTATTTACATAAATCCCCTTAGTTTTTTCTCTACCTCCTCCTCCAAGGTGGGAGTATCAGGTATTTGGAGGATGCAAGGTAGGTTCATTCTGTTAACACAGGCCTTCGCACTGGTCATGGATTCCCTCATAGCACGAAGCCATGCAAGTCACCATATGAATCTGTATCCCCTACTTTGACTCTCAGCAAAATTAATGAATTCAGTGTAGGTTATAGATTGAATCCATCCTGCATGCTGTATTACTTGCATGCAATTTCTAAACTAAGTATCATCGTATTATTTTATATGATATAACGTGCCAGTTCTCTCCCTTTGCCCCCCTACCTCTCAGAATATTGTGACAATAGTTTTAATTATTTCACAGCTGAAAGGAAAAACACAGGCCAGAGTAGGATGGTTTTGTCTTTTCTCTTATTTATTTGTTCATTTAATCGTGGTTTTCTAGTTCATATTTACCTAGGTACCCAGGTCCTAAAAATCTCATTAATGCACGCCRTGGGAAGAGGGGAGCTGTTTAAATGCTGCTTTGCTTGCCAGCTGAGTCAGGTGAAAAGGTTGCAGACATAAACTGGCTGCCAAGGTGTAACCTCTCTCAGAAGGTGAGCGTTCCCGTTTGCCTGTTCCTGTTTATCATTGTTATTTTTCCTGCTTGAGGTTTTTATGGTCTAGGGAAACCCAATAGTACTAACTAGTATCTTCCAGAAAATAAGTGTTTTTGCTGTCTTTTTTTTATACCCTGTAAATCTTTGCTCTCCTTTCAAACATGGCAGTTTAGCAAATACATTTCTGTTCACTACATCAGCCATCCACAATGTGTCCCAATGTCCCTACATATTTTCATGGGCTAGCAGAAAGAAATTGTAAGTAATATAACCATGGATTTCTTCTTTGCTGTAGGGTCTTGGAAATAGGAGTTTCCAAATGAAAGGTTTATTGTGAATTTGAAGCTGTTTTTTGTTTTGTTTGTTTTCTTTCATATGTTGTAGGAAACCAAAGGCCAGTGTCCTGTCTTTTGGTATACGTAAAAATAAAATAATCTCCAAGTTATCTTCACTGGTTCAGATTGAACCAGCTGGGACCTTGGAACAATTGGCAACTTGTGTCTGCTGACAAAATTTGAGGATCGCAGGAATAAAAGAAGCGCAAGTAAAGAGATGCCCCTGACAACTCAGATAATGCTGAATGTCTTCGTGAGACCCAAGTAGAGCAGAGGAAATGGAGAGGACACAGGGTGGGGAAATCCCTCCTCAGAGGGTGGGTCACAGTCAATGGGAAGCAACCCCTGCTTGTCACTCACTCCATTCACCCAACTGCGAGTGAGGGGGGATTACTGATTACTGCTACTGTGCTTGCTCCTCTCTGCTGCAGAGCATCCAGATGGCAGGATGTTGCCTTTCCATTCTTTCTTTTAGCACTCTAGGATGCTATTTGATTTTTTTCATTGTTTTTATTTTTTTAAACTGATTATGGGAGAGTGGGGAGAAATCCAAGACTTCATTCTGAGGAGGTCCGTGCTAGTTCTGTTCTTTTTAATTAAAAGCTTTCGGAATGCCTTGAAGTCAACAAGATCCTTTTCCTCCAATCTCYCTAACTTTTCTAACAAACTATTAAAGCTAATGTTACTGCTAGGCTTGTAAAGCACTGTGGGTGGGAAAACCGATTACATCAATATTTTTAAAAATAGCATGTATTTTTTCCCCCTATCAAGACCTGTTATGTTTCCAGCAGCATTCAATACAATAAAGTACTGTTAAATATACCATTGGCATACAGTCAACCATCATTTGTTTTRCTGGTGAGTGATTTGTTACAGTGGATAGAAACCATTCAATACCATTGACAAACAACAGACAGTCCGTAGTTCTGAATTGCTGTTAGACTATTTCTGTAATGAAAGGAGACTTAATTTCAGTTCTGTTTTCCTATGGGTGCCAGATAGAATTGTACAGAGCAGAAGAAAGGCTTTATATATTAAGCCTTGCAATGCAGTTTGGTCTAATTCCTGATGACTTGCCAAAGAATGGTCAGTGATCTTCCTCCAAGAAGGTGAAGTCTCTTGCCCCTAATTTCTCCTGGCTAAATCATCTTTCAGGAAAAAAACAGGGACTCTGTAATTGACTGCACAGAAATATTAGAAAGTAGTAGTGTTTTACATGCCTTTAGAGTAGAACTGTGTTTTAGATATAGAAATGTTCATTTCCATCATAATATTCTGGCAAAACATGAAAGTCATTGTGGATTTTGTTGGTCATGCATGGGCTGGAGGCTTAAGGATCCACTCTGAAGTGCTGAGGCTGTGTGGAACAAACACATCCATCACTAATGAATTTCTGAGCTYAGACCAAGCATTGTATAACTTGTTTTGTTCATTGTCAGTAAAACAGAAGGTCTGAGGTGTGTTCTCTGCAGGTAGATTGGAGTGGCATATGTGTGATTTGCACACCTGATGCACGAGTCTTGTATGAATCTATTTATTTTTGGCTAACAATCAGCGTGCACTTGAAATAGCTGAGAAGCGAGAAGGCAATTAAAAGCTGGAGTTTTCTATTACAGGCTAGACACTAGACTCCCTTATAGAGTAGTATGAGGTGAGTACCATTCTTGTTCTCATCTCCACACTCAAATTTAGCAACACTAATGCTGAAACATTCTCCATCCCAGCTCATGCAGAGCTACTTCTAGCAAGAGCTGGACATTCTTACAGGAATGACTTTATGGATAAGTGACAATATAACTCTGCAAAAGTCCTCCGAGATGCTTTAGGAGTCATTAAAAAGTTTGGTCGTCTTGGAGGAACTGTAGTCCTTTGTCCTCTCATTGGAGTGTGAGGAGAAGAAAGATCCAGATATTTTTGACTAGGACTGACTCTAAAGATACCGAGAGATGATTATCTTCTTAAAAGAACTAAAGAGCATAATGTGTGGCTGGGAGTAAAGTTGCTTTCCTTAACAAAATGAAAAGGTATGCCAGCTATTCAGAGGAAAAAAAATATATAAATGCTAATTTGAAAAGTTTATTAATTCATAGCTACTGAAGACAGTATATTCTGTAGATGACAATCAAATCTAATTTTGTCCCATTATTGGTTTCATGCTATTTCAAGGCAACAAATATAACAAGAGCACCTGCTTATGGTTAACCTGGGAGACAAATGTGCTCTGATATCCTGTAGCAAGGAGAAGCAAGAACACTCTCTGTKTCTCAAAAGTTATAGAGCCACATAGAAAGCCTCAGGAATACTGAATTTATGTGTTACCACAAACAGAAACTCTTAAAAAGAAAGTTAAGGTTTTAAATGCAGTGCCTAAAGGAATGTATGTATTTATTTGATCAGATAAAGAGCTTTTGTAGCTAGTAACCATAGAAATGCTAGATTCCAACATAAATAAGAATCATTTATTTGCTGGAAACATCAACGTTATTTCAAAAAGTCCTATTTAGAAACAGTGCACAAAATCAAAGCATGTTATTTAAAAAGTGATCTTCTTGCCTTTCTTAATATTTGCATTTCCAGGAGTGTTTGTATGAATAATATCGATAACGATTGAACAAATTGGAGTAATTTAATTCCACAAGTAGCATTTGCTTTCTAGCGAAACTAGCTGAAGAGGCTTGGGACAGTTTAAGTTGTTTGTTATGTGTTTTTCCTGAGGTGCTCAGTATTTTCTGTTTTCTTTTGAAGTCAGTTGGAACTGAGTAGGTCTAGCACCCCTCAAGTTAGATTGTGCAAATTTCAAATTGTGCAAGTGTAGTTTTGTATGCTCATGATGTGTCTTTCTGAAAACTTTTTGGCTGAAATTATTCTTGAAGGATTTAAGTGAACTTAAGCTGTGGGTTTTTATATATATATATATATTTTTTAATTTTCATGACCGAACTAAACAAAGCTGATTAAAAAATAACAAGAATAAATAACCAAATGTTTTGGGCCAAAATCACCAATAACTCAGTTGTGGACACATTAGTGTGTTTACATTTATTAAGTTACAAAAGGTATTGTGTTTTTTAGAAGGAAAATAAGAGCTTATAAGAGTCTACAATCAAAGACTGATGTCCATCAAAATGCATTCATCTTTAATAGTAGGAAAGTTATAGAATATGTGACCACCATGATGAAGGAGTTACTAAAATGGCATAGTTATCAAATATGCCTTTTTTAGTTGAGAGAACTCATTGCCTATGTACATAGACTGAGGTACAAGGAGTTAGTGGCTACTAAAGCTTTGCACTAAAATCTTCAGTTACAACACTGTAAAAATAAACGACATATTTTGTATTTTAAATTGAAAGGAATTAAAATTGTCCATTAGATTACTGAGCAAATGTGTGTATTTTGATTTACAAAGAATGCAATTGTAAATGATGAATGATCTTTGTTTAAATAACCACATAGTTTTAAAAAAGGAAAGTTCACTACTTCATAAACCYATGCCTGAAGCCTAGTAGTCTTTGAATAACAACCTTTTCAACTGAAACAGTAGGAGAGATCTTTGGTAGCTCCGGCTAAGTAACGCGTTTTGTCCATATTATGATTACGACTGGCCACACATGTGTTAAGCCAGTAAGCTTCAGTAAAATGTTAAGACTGAAATATATTAAAGAAGACCATAAAAACACCATGGGGATGAAAAGATTGTTAAATGAAAAAATAATAGTTTTATAYGGTAAACAGTCTCTTGGGAATCCCTTTATTTTACATGAGCAAAATACAATTAATAATTTCCTGAAGCGAGTGTGCAAGAGTTGCACTGGCCCTCTCTCTCTACAAGAGAAATGTATAAAGGACAGGAAATCTGGGATTCTCACGGTGAAAATTTCTGGCCCAGGTGACGGATTATCCCCCACAGCAAGAGACACCTGTGTATATTTTGGGATATATTAAGGAGCTCAAGTCATTCTTATGGAACCTCTAGCTCCCAGCTTAACCCCAGGCCTCCATCTTCATACTTCAAGATCTAAAAAATCAGTTGCTGTCATTCTGGGCTTAATATTCCTTAAGACAGAGGTTTATAGGTGGGGGGGGGCAGACCTGCTTGTTGGTTATTTTATATCCTGTGGCTCTCACTTGACTGTTTAAAAAAATTGACGTGACTAAACAGGGTGATCCTAGAACTCATTATGGGGTTTGAGAAGAGGCTAAAGCACTCTTCCAAAATGTTTTCATTATATATGTATATATATATCTATGTGTGTGTGTGTGTGTGTGTGTGTGTATATATACACATATAAAAATATATATTTTCTGTAAAAGTTTTGACAGAAGAAAAGAGGTTGTCAAGAAGTTAGGAGTGTAAAATTCCTTACGTGATCTCAGTCTCTCTACTGTTCTCTGAAAAGATGGAAGGGATTTTCAGATGTAGCTATGGCAGCTACCAAGGAAATATTCCCCATGAGCCATAAAAGTTCAGAAAAAACTATGGCTCTGGGAAGGCGTAGCCCTGGTCTGTTTTGAGATGAAAACCTGTTATGTATGTCTACGTATTTTTACTTTTGTATTTTATACAGAGCAAGCCTCATTGCATGGGACCGACGGGGAAAAAAAAACCCTCTTGTTAGGTGATCTTGGGCTATGCAACCACATTTCATGCATTATCATGCACTTTTTTTAATCGATGGCACAAATCTTGCCTTTCAAAGGAAAAACAAAACCCTCCTCTAGCAACTTTAGCAGTTTTCTTTTTTTCTCGGGATCGAGTTTGAAATAGAACCACCTGCCAGGTTTTTTTTTAATTTAAGAAAATCCTGGAATAAATAAGCAGAAAAACAAAAATTGCCAAAACACCAACGAAAAATACTATGTACATCTAATTCATTTTGTCTGGATGGGAATTTGTAACCAGTTCCATTTAGCACCAACCTACTGTTACTGTTTCTTACTCACTCCTGCCATCTGTCCAGACTTTGAACAGATTTTTTCTTATTGATGCTTTGTCTAAAAGACTTTCTATGCTTCTTTCTGCCTCATTCACTTACCTCATTCCCTTGCCATCACTTTTCAACTGTAACAGTTTCTCTCCTTGGTCTCTACCCTCAAATTTCTTTCTACCCCTATGTCATTATTTAAACTGCACGGATATTTTGCCAACTAGTGAGTTTCAGTTTTTATTCAGATTTCATTTAAAATATAGACTTAATCAAAAGTCTGTAGAAGAGAAAGCCTGAAACTGAAGATATTTAAATGTGGCATTTCAATGTGATATTCACAAATACGACCTCATAAATGGCAAGGGACTAAGGAAAAAAAAATGTGATTAAAAACATCTCTGTGAAATTATTGGATTATATATTGCACATGTCATTTTAGACAAGAGGTGAATGTTGTACAGAGAATGTTGTAGAAATTTAAAAATATATTTTCTTTTTTAAATGTAGCATGAGAATTTCATGATTCATCTCAAAAGCATTTTACAATAATTGTGGCAGATTAATCAGAAGATTAATTTTTTCTGCTTTTCCACCCTCAGTTTATTATAATATCAAAAGTAAAGGCTGAAATTAACCTGTTTTGAAACGAAGCATTGAATTGTGTCATTATAAAATACGGGGAAATTTAGTGTTGGGTTTTTTTTTTTTTTTTTTTTAAACCACTGCATTTTTTCTGTCTCTCAAGCTACCTTTCAGGTAAATTGCAGTGCATAGTTCAATGTTTCCACGCAGGAGACAATTCTTCTAAAGTTCTTGCTAGCAGTTCTGATTTCAGTTTCACTGGAACCCGTTGTTAAATTAAAAAATAGTAATAAAATTATCCCACAGGATTTTCTGAAAGCAAGAAAACCATTTCTCAGTTAATCTAAGTTTCCCAGAAAAATTCTTGTCCCAGTAAACAACCAGAATATCACTGTATGTAATGCATCCCTTGGAGAGGATCACACTGCGAGGTCATATCTAGCTGTATTCTGAACCTCAGCCTTTGCAGGTAAACTTACTAACCCAAAGATGTTGACCAAATCTCTTCTAAAAGAGAGGAAGGAGGTTGCTCATGTGGACATATCAATTGCATCTTTTTATTTTTTTTCCTTCCCATCTCTCCAAATTCAATTCTCCTTTTATCCTTATATCTGTAGGATTAGTGGCTAAAGGTGAGAAGCAATCAGAAACAACAGGTACCTTTTTGATAAGCCCTCTACTTAAGCTGACCCTGAGGCACTTTCCTATTTTTCATTTGTCTTTTCTCTGTTTAAGATGGCCTTCTCATTCAAATACTATTAACACAACAACTCTTGAATTTATCATCATTAGGTAGTGCACTCAAAAAATGCAACTTAGAAGCTGGTCATAGGGCAGTTGAGAGCTTGTATAATGGGGATCCATTGAAGCAAGAGCTTGAGCATTGCAAACTTGAGACTGACTGGTCTGATTCTGAGGGATATTTTGCTGGCTAGAAAATTTTTACTGCTTTGCTCGCCTTGAGCAGGTAAAATCACTGGAATGTGAAGTGGTAATTCTGCAGAACATGTTTAATATTAAAAAGATATAAAYTGTTATAATACTAGTTAAGACTATAATGTAGTCAGTATTGTCAAGAAAAAAAGATGCTTTGAAGGTAGATTTAATCCTTGAATGGTATGGATAGTAATTAGATGGGACACCTTAACCAATATATAATCTACAGTTCTATCATACACCTTCATTATTTTCCCTATGATTAGGATTTTAATCCCTTCTGTATTTGTTCTGTTTAAAAGCAGATTAACGTTGCAAGACATTCCTACTGATTTATTGATTTACTATGTATATCACGAAGGACTCCTGAGGACCATAATAATGAAGGAGAATGTTATTTAATTCTATATAAATATTTAGGAAAGGAGCCAATATTACATTGTTTTATTAGGAGAAGCCTTGTTTCTTCTTATATCAATGTCACCTTACAAAGCATGTGAAGAAGAGAGCATTATTAAAAATGAGTAGTGCTTTTCAAAGATATTGTGTTTCTTTTAATTATTCCTTTTCAATTTCGATGTTCAGTGAATATTCTGCTGTGTGTGCCCTACCAGTCCTAAAGTGCCTTTAATACTGATTTGTCTAGAACAGATAGGTTTTAATTTTAGTCAACTTCAAGGGCTTAATCTTTCTGTTTATGCATACATTTGCATGGGCATTGTAACATTTTTCAGTATATAGGAAGATAATGGAGTATTGCTAAAAACAATCAAAAACCTACAGACAAAAAAAGCACTAGAATTTCAAGTGGGTTAAGGGCCACTGTTATGTTTTTCCTGTTCACTTTGTAATTGGGAATTTATCTTTTACAAGAAATGCTGCTGTTTTTACTAAGCATAAATTGCTTTCTCTACGGTTTTCCATTAAAGGTAAGGAATGGGAATAGCATGAAAGCAGCACGTATGTTTTATAAATTACATTTTTTTTTAAGTGCTGTACAAAATTCCAATGTCATGTGGCAAAAAATACATTTTCCATATGTTGGAAATATACGTATATCATGTAGATACACACATATAGATATATATTTGGKTTTTGCCTTGTCATAATCTTGTTAGATCTTAAAATGTCATTTTGAGGAGATTCTTGAAGTTTCCTTCAGGATGCCCCAGGAGCTGATTCCGTGGGTGGTACTTTTCCTTCTCAGAGCTGAACTAATGCCTTGGCATGTGGTTCTGGAAGGAAACATCTGAATAAGAGAGAAAATTGAGGTCTAAGAGCAGGGAGATTAGCCTTGTTAACCTAACCTGAGTAAGTGTCAGTAACAGAAATAAGTGAATTTCATCTTGGATAAACCTTCACTATCTAAGARGTTTTTAATTCTGTATAATTGAAGAAATTTGTTCAAATGAGGTATCAAAATGAATAAAAATTTTACAAGTAGGTAAAAATGAACGATGAAATGTTCTATGTGACCTTGGATTTAGAGTCTCCATTTAAGAAAAGCTGCAAGGAGATGCCCTGATGCAGAACTCAGCATTTTTGTGATAGAGAGCAGGTGATGCTGCTTCTCAGAGCAGAGCAGCTCAATCTCACGCTGTTCCTGGAGACTCTTTACCATGCAATAACTCTTTACCATGAAATAAGTTATTTCCTTAAGCAACTGAAAAAAACAGCAGCTGTTAAAAATAACTTCAGTATAACGGGCAATAAGGGACTTTTTCTGTCTTTGCAGATATAAACGCAGCCGTAGTGACCCATGTATTCACAYGGGACCACAAATGCTGACAATGAATATATTGACTATACAAAAACTCTTCAGACATTCTGCCTCAAAGAAAACATATCGTGGTAAAATAACACAGGTAACTGTGAACTCTGGGCTATTTGGGGTAAGGGAAGGTCTGTTGTTAAATAAATAAATATATAAAAAAGAGTTCTTCAAACAGMTGCATTTGCATTCAATTACTTCTCAGAATTGACAAGGGAACCTTGATCTACCACAAGAGAAAATAATTATCAAAATGAGATGCATTAAGATATATATATATTTATAAAAAAATATATATGTTTCTAATGCTTAAATAGCTGCTTTAATCTTCTCTAAAGATAAAAATAATAAAAAGAACTAACTAAAAAAATTCTTTTGAGGATGAAAAGTATAATTCACCTCTTTACCACACTTTTGCCAGTAGTAATTAATATTAATTTAYTTTATGTCTGTAGCTTTTTGGAAAGGTAAGAGTCTGTGGGTCTGTGTTTAGACTCTATATAGGATTCAAGCAGTGTCTTTACTTGCTCACATCCCATGGCAGTGAATGCAGAAGGCAGTCGCAGAATGATTGTTCTGATGAATATCTGTGATGACTGCATGAAGGAAAACAAACTTACTGATCAAGTGAAGCATGTTACCTTCATCTTTCCATAAGGTATTTAATTTGAGTATAATTTCAAGTAGTTCTTGATTCAGAAAGCCACTTCGTATAGCTTAGCAGCACTGCACGGAAGTCAGTGAATTTTTCCATCATTTACAGAAGCTATCTGCCTTTTTTTCTAATGTTATTTCAGTGAATAACTTGACCTTTGCTACTAGGATTCTATTTGTGTCTATRAGAGAAAGATGTGACCATTGTGTCTTCAAGGCCTCTGATGCCCACTGGTTGTCATGGATTGTTGTGCTGGATAGATGCTTAGCTTGCTTGGTGATCTGTTAGAAATGACACACCGGATTTACATCTGCATTGGCAATTACCCACAGATTTAAGAGATTATGTAGCCATTTCAAATCATGGAACTTTCTGTTCCTCAGTGTATTCTGTAGCATGCAACAGAGTCAGC
Organism: Nothoprocta perdicaria; assembly: GCF_003342845.1. Taxonomy (NCBI): domain Eukaryota; kingdom Metazoa; phylum Chordata; class Aves; order Tinamiformes; family Tinamidae; genus Nothoprocta; species Nothoprocta perdicaria. Next base: position 1,713,406 of record NW_020455477.1, read on the forward strand.
GGATGCATTGGGTTGCATCTCATTCCTCTKGAACTGATGAAAGTAGGAAACCTTAGGAATTGCTTCTGTCTGCACCACAGCTTTAATTCTGGAAGCCTTTTCAGCTGGCTATGTGAGCTGCAAGGCATCTTTGCTTCTTTGCMTCTTGCCCAAGTTAGCTTGTTCATAGGCAAGGAAAGAGGAATGGATTTGATGTGTTAGTATCGAAGGTAATAGCCCAAATCCTGGCTGTGTCTTTAGAGAAATGTTCAGAAGGGCATCAGAGGCTTTTTGGGATACAGGGTAGTAACTGAGACACAAATAGTTGCACCAGGAGAAGGCAAGGGATGGTGCTGGATGTCTGACTGTTACCTTGTCAGGCTGTCTGCAGGTCAGAGCACAGGCCTGGATGGAGCAGATGCCTTGGACTGGCTAAAAGTGCCTTTCCTGCAGCCCTTGCTGGAGGGGATGGATACAAGAAATGGTGGGAATACTTGTTTCATGSCAGTGTTTCACTTCCAAATGGAACTCAGGTCTGTGAGACGTGGCAGGGGCTGACAGAGCTGTGCATAATAGATTCTGTACCTGTAACTTCACATTGAATTATTTTGATTTCTGCTCGTGCCCTGCAAGAACATTTTTCTAATAATATACAGAAAAGTATGTTTCTCATTACATTGTAAAAGGACAAATATTGCCTTTTTTTTTTTTTTTTTTTTTTTTTTTTTTTTTTTTTTTTGTTAGTCCAGCCTGTACAAATGCCGTGCCTGAAAATTTGTGCAAGGTTTCAATCAAATTTTGTTACGGAA
>NW_020455477.1:1714444-1735626 GCF_003342845.1 Nothoprocta perdicaria
AATAAGAAAAGGAGGTTAGAAGGCATATACCTCTTCAGGATACAGTGTACTGAAACTCCTACATCTTGAAAACTAATAGACAGGTACCTACAAGCCCACCAATAAAAMACTGCTGGGTGGGAAGGACAAGCCCAGTTTTCTTTTTCTGAAGTACACAGGACATTTTTGTTATATAAATTTTTTTGATTGTAGGGAGTAAATAGGTACATTCATCTAYCTTTCCAGCTACCTGGACACCACAAAGCTCTTCTGAGTTATATGTGTGACTGAATAATGTGTTATATATAAAGGAAGGAGGAATAAACCAGGAATAAAGAAAAGATTTGACCGGTATCCCTCTAATTGGACTGTACATTTTAAAAATTTCTGGGATTACTTGACAATAAGGAGCTGATCATTTCTTCCTTACTCTGATTTCATATTTGAGAAGCATTGTCCTTTCTCACCCCTAGCTTGCATCATCCTTTGAACTTTCCAGCACCTATTCCTAGCGTATCACACAYACACACTCATATAGCCATGTGATGGATGCTGAAGGCCTGGGGGGGATAAAGATTTTCAGCCCTATTGAAATCTTTTACCTGGTTTTTATGACAGCTCTGATCATAAAAAGATGTAGTTCTCATTTTTGGTCTTTCTGTAAATTGCTCCTACCTTTAACAGCATGACTTTAGGCTTTGCAGGAGCAGATATTTCTGTGATATCTGTTGGGACATGAGAACCACCTGGCCAAACTAACTAGGTCTGACACTGCATTTGGAAAGATAGAAAAATGTATGGTTCTCTCTAGTCTGAGTAATAAGAAATCTTCCATACCCCAAAAGACAACTAATACAGTGCAGGAAGAGCCTGACCCTTTGAATAAAGAGAAATGCATCACATGGGGAAAGATATACATCTTTATTGGATTCCTTGGTATTCAGAGAGTAAATGCTGCATCTCTGCCTCTCCAGCTAGATCGTGAATCCTGCTATTCCCCCTTTCTACTCTTCCCAGCCCAAAGCAGAAGGGGGAAAAAAAAAAAAAAAAAACTATTTCTCCTAATTTGTAACTACCCATCTTTTCTGTTTTCTTACATACTACCTTGATATTGGCCCTAGATCTTTACTTACTTCCATGTTGCTTTGAAAAGGAATATAGTTTCCATTAAGAAACAGGCAAAAACAAAGTATTTGTATCACTAAGCAAAGCATCATGTAAATATTGATCCTCTGCAAGGAAATTTACCCCARTTTTACCCCCTTTTCCCTTTCTTTCTTTAATGTGTATTTTTTAGACTAAACCTGAATATTTTAGAAATATCAGGAAAGTTTGCGTACAGTGGGGTAAGTAGAAGGCTTTGAAACAAAACCTATTAATGTGATTAGTGGGTTTGCAGCTGACCCACGTGCACTTGCCAGCCAAGTCGTCTTTAAATGCAGGTCCCAAGTCTTAGAGCAGAGAAAACAAGCAGTTCTGTTGCTTGCTGGACTGTAGGTGAGATTTAAAGTTGTTATTGACCTAAGTTCTCATCTGTCTTCTCACTTGTTCTCTCTAATTGGTCTCATTGTATAGTGTATGTTGAAGAGTGTGGCCATAGTATGTCTTCTGTGTAGGGACTCCTCTTCTGGTGTAGATTTACTATACTACTTAAGGTATAGATGATCTCTGTGTACTCCTCTGACAGTGGGACCAAGGTTGGAACCCAGTCTGAGATGCAACCCTTGAAATCCAACATCAATGCTAAGTTGTCTTCACCTCACTTTTATTAAACAAATATTGTTTCAGAAAGTAAAGCTCTCCTTTGCTTCCCACTGAGCAGCCTTAAAGACATTTTCCTCCTTTTCTTTAAAGGATTACTGTACAAATTGCATAATTCTCCCGCTGCGATCTCTCTTACAAAAGCAGCCTATTAATTGAGGATGTTTTTCCGTATTGCCAAAAGGTCACTACTATCAATTATGGAGAATATTTGTAAAGAAGAAATCTTGCCTATAAAGCAATATATCCTGACTTGTCTAATTTGTTCACTGTAATAAGGCCATGCCCACATATTGATTAATCAATCACTGTTGTCTSTTTGCTGATTATATCAGGAAGTCTCTTAATGTAATGGCATATCATATAAAGAGTTGGCTCTGGGAAATGTATTACAGAAATATTTATTTCTAATACTACAGTGAATGTGTTTAACCTGGGGTAGAACAAGAGAGAGCAGAACAGACCATTCTGATAAGTCAAGAATGGAAAATGGAACCATATTTGGACTTGAAACGTAATAACATGACCAAGTAAGATTACTGCACAGTAGTCTTTCTGTTTTGACCCTATTTGTAAAGCTGCTCTTACCTGAATTCCACTCAAAAGTCTTAATGTTCTATAATTGCGCTGTGTTTTAAATATAATAAGCATGAACATAATCAAGCAAAATCAAACAAATGTTGCATGCCAAAAATTAGCTTGGGATAAATTCAAAATAGCCTCCAGTCTATATTTGAAAGTTTAAAATTTGGCTGCTTTTTAGAATCATAAAAAGGAAACTGGACATAATCAAATGATTTCTTCATGCATCTCGTGTTCTGAGGACTTTTAGCTTGTCATAGACCCATATGTGATTTGTAGGGCAGTAGGGCACAGAGAAGTGACAAGAGGTATTCACATAGAAGATGTTAGAAGTTATGGTGTTRTTATCATTATCTCTGTTGGCCTGAGAAGCATCATTTTTGCTAAATAATACACCTTATTTACTGTGGTGCTATGAGCCATTTGTGTTCTTTCATACTGTAGTTGATGTAAATGAACCACACAAACTGCCCCCTGCTCACTTTGTGAATATTTAAGCATTCAAGTATGTCTCAAAAATCCATTATTGCTCTGCGATGGAAAGATGAGAACAATGGCATTTCTTTACATTAATTCTTGACAGATCTAAGACATCCATGATTTAAACCGGTATTTGTGTTGGAATTCAAATAAAATATTACTGCATTTTAAATGTAGGAGAAATGATAAAGTATTGATGCCAATGCTYAGTATTGGTATTACAAAGTAATATTGTTCCACAAAACTCATGAATTTGCCACTAAAGTGAATACTCAATGATCATACCATCTGCTGTTAAAATACTCAGTAGGACTTGAAAATTAGAAGAAGAAAGAGAATTTTCAGTAAATCCATACTTATTTTTTAACATGCAAAGTTTAAATGCCTTTCTCTCTCTCTCTCTCTCTCTCTCTCTTTTTTTCCCATCCCTTTCTTTTTCCTATATAAATTGCTCTAACATGATTTAGCATGATACACATCACTGGTGAATTGAAAAGAATAAACATTGCCCAAATTCTGCAAGCCCTTATATGCACAGATGGCTCCATTTGTGTACGTTAACAGTAAACTTTGTATGTAAGGAACGTTCAAAAATCACAAACTGCAGTGACAGGACAACGGTGCCAGTATCAGAAATGCCAGGCTTAATGTTAGAAACATGTGCCACGTTTGCAGTGCTTTCAAATTACAGATCAGCCTTTTCAACAGAGGAGTACTTAAAGTCACAAGTTTAACTAACACAGATATTGACAGAAAGTAACAGTTCTCTCTAAAAATGTTAATATGTGTGCTGATTCCCAGTGCATTCTGTCATGTGAATTCAGCTTTTCCGGCTCTGGAAATCTAACGTTCAACATATGGACACCTGCAGTTTCTTTTAGCATGGTAAAAYTTTTATGCTTTTCTCCTGGGAAAAATTCAGGTATCATAGATGTTTTCTGGTTTACACATGCTATGTAGATTACACCTTAAATACGTGACAAGCAAGCTAAATCAAGACAGATTTTTGGCACTTATACAGGGAACTTGAGAGATATCATACCACAAATTTTAAACTCATTCATGTGGTAGTCACACTTGGTGGAAATGCAGACTATTTGATATGCTGCATCAGGGCTGCATCTCTGAATTGGTGCCAGCCAAAAAATCCACTTTCTCAGCACTGACCTACTTTGGGAACGCTGCAGTGCTATCACGTTCCACAGTCCTAGGCAAACTGAAGTGGTGAAAGGGTTGTGTAGTTCTGCTGTCATTGCTGTCAGAGCCAGGGCCAAGCAGCAACGTCTCCTTGGAGGAAATAAACCTTTTTTTTTTTTTTTTTTTTTTTTTTTTTTTTTTTTTTTTTGGTGACTTCAGTCATTCTTCTCCCCTGTTTCTCCAAGACTGGGCAGAAGTGATGTGAGCTGTTATATAAGTTTCTCAGTCCTGCCCAAATAAAAGCAGTATTTTTTTTTTTTTTTTTTTTTTTCTTTTTTTTTTCTTTTTTATGTAAGGATGGGGAGGAAAAAACGGGGGAAAGGGGGGAGAGAGGTGATGGAAGAAACAGCCCACTATTTTTTTTTTTTTTTCTTTTTTATGTAAGGATGGGGAGGAAAAAACGGGGGAAAGGGGGGAGAGAGGTGATGGAAGAAACAGCCCACTATTTGTTATTACCAAAACTCCTCCAATATTTAAGAGGGGACATAAAATTTACATGTATAATATAATGTTCTGCCTTTTTTAAGACAGTTTCACCAAACACCCATATAGAATAATAAAATATGCCTTCCATAGTAGAAGTGCTATAAAAGTCAGTTTYCTAAGATACTACCAATACATGAAAAAAATGATGCTTTCTCCAACATGCACAGAGCAGTTGCAGTTCTCACAGTCTTTTTAATCAAAGAAATGAGCTTTATTTTGCTTCACCTATTTGTCCATGCTTTCTTAAATAAGATCAGAACTTAAAAAAAACCTCTACTGCCGTAATACTTGGTTGTGTATAATGATCAGTGGTTGCATGTAGTGATCAGTGTTGTTGTTCTTAGTTTTGTTTCAAAAGTTATATACTATGTACAGTTCCTCTATGCTCTACAAGGTATGCTCGGGTAAAGCTGCTTGCAGAAAGTGAGTCTCTCTCCCTATGTGACAATGAAACTTGGTTACTTAAGAATAGGGAAGTTCTCTGCATAAGATGGATCAATATCATGCTCAGGGGCTTGATTCTTGTGGACAACCATGTAAGCACAACTGGAGGCGATCAAACTGTGATTTATAATGAACTCTGGTGTAGGTGGAAGATCTGGCTGGCTCAATGTGAGGACACTTGTAGATCAGCATAGACTGAAAAAGAAATGTGCAGCAGTCAGCTTCAGTTACTCAATCGCAAGTTATGAGAGAATCAATGAGCTTAGTGCCAAGGGTGGATAAACAATGTTCCATGTGTCATAGAGCACTTAATAAACTGCCCTGCAAGCTCTGTTTCTGTTCCGTTTCCTAATGTGCTGAATGATTTAGTTGATTTAGTTGCAGGAGGATGATCTTGAAATCAGAGAAGTCATACATCAGTCAGGTATATCAGGAGGGTGCCTTCTTGGGATCCACAACATCTCGGAAGAATCTTACAGAASTTGTATCTCATCTTGGAACAGTTTTACTGAAGCCAGGATACGTGGTCCTGCCAGATGCAGTGTCATTCTCGCAGATGTAGTCAGAAAGACAACTGTAGTTCAAGGCATTAAATATTTAAATCTATAATGTCCTGAAATATAGTCTATCAGTATTAAAGATTTGTGGCATGAACCTCTATAGACAGGGTTGTTTAGCATTGTTTTTCTGCCTTTTTTGTTTTTTCTTTTTAAATAAACATTTTGCCAAAAAAAAAAAAAAAAAAAAAAAAAAAGGACCTAACAGAGTAATTTAATGTCATTCAACACCTTGGAAGAAAATTTACTACCCATTTGGTTAATGTGTTCTGTGTCTCAGAAGAAATATGCTAATTTACAAAAGAGTAGTACTGTTCAGATACTACAAAGATGATAAAATTATTAACTTTTTTTTTTTTTTTTACTATTGCCTGTTGCATTTAAAGGTCATATAATGCAGTATTGCGAAGGAAAATATATGAAGTTCTCTGGGAAAGGCAAAGGTTAAAATCATATTGGAACAAATTATAGTGACGGTAAGTAGAAGGTTAAGGGGAAAAAATCCTATTTTTAAGGATTCAGATGGAAGAAACAGACAATGTTTTTATCAAAGTCGACTATTAGTCAGCATGTAACTCATAAAAAGGCAWCTTAAAACGTAGCTCACATGGTGTCCTGCATGACCTCCAATCTGGATCCTGAGTGTGTATGTGTGTGCTGTTGAAGARGTTATAAAATGTAGTCTCCTAAGGTTGGGCTATTGCTCACCTCGGGTTCTTGCATGTTTTGCTGAAGCATGTGGAATAAATTAGTTGTACATATAGGGCACAAGGTTAGATGAAATGTGTTTTGAGTAGGTATGGCAATTTCTTTGTTTCTATGTTTCTCAGGAGAGTTTATTGAAGCTAATAACATGAGATTATTGATGTCCTATCAGATAATAAGCTTGGCAAGTTTTGGTAAGAGACCAAATATATATATATATATATTTATATATGTATGTGTGTATATTTACTCTTTCTAATTTATCTAGMTATAACCTCAGCAAAGTAAGTTGTAAGTCAGATCTGAATCCACAGTACCAGTAGATTTATTGATCTTGCTGTCAATACCTTAGGAGAACTCCTGAAAGAACCTCAATTATCTTAGAAAACAAAGTCCTTGCAAATGGTGATTGTAYGATTGATTAGTCGTCCCCTTTTTACCTTGCAGTATAAAACAAGAAGCTAAGGACTCTAATTGTAAAGTTCTGCCCTTTGAAAGAGATCTTCAGAAGGGCATTGTTCTTTCAGAACCACTCCTGAAGTACTAGAAACTTCCAGAAGCAGAACCTCAGAATTTCCCCCTTGCTATATAGGGAGATAATAATTAGTCTGAGATAACTGCATTACTAAAGTGCTCCGTAGTGGTTGATCTGTACTGCAACACATGGTCCTAAGGTTGTGATATATGACTCTGAATAAGAGGATACCTAATTTGCTCCAGTAACCTTTTCTTCACTACACATATTTTATAGAATAGTAATACGAAGCCAAACAAAAGATAATCATGAAAAGAACAAAAAAAAAAAAAAAAAAAAAAAAAAAAAAAAAAAAAAAGGAAAACACTTCTTACTAAGCACTCGATGTTTGGGGAAGTTGAAAACTGATTTCTGAAATATGTACCTATGAGGAAGCGTAGGAGAATATCTGTCCCATTGTTTTGTTGCATGGAGACTAAGAAAAAACAAAATCTAGTTGCGGGACTTCATAGGCATAGGTGATCAGACATTTGAAAGATCTGTGCCCTTTTGTACAAATATTTGCAAAAAAAATCTTGAGGAAGTCCAATAGTCAGTTCAAGTAAAAGCTACCTATAATGATGTTTCCTAGAATAAATGCATATGGAGCAGGAGTGTTTATACTCTGATGGATTTCTGAAAAGCCCATTAAATATCTCTGTTTTCAAATGAGAAAAGCAAGAACTCTACCCTGTCTGGGAGACTAATTTCCAGAACTTCCAGACTGGAAGATAAGCCTAGAAATGTGGACTTCTAACCAAAGGAGATTTCTTGAGGTCATGGAAGGTTTGATGGAGCCACTGGCAAACAGAGTGAAAATATGAAGCAGGCAATAAGTAGGATTATTAAATACCTATAGATAATAGAATAGATATTATACCTTGTTTCGGGTATGCTTAGGTGAGTCTTGCTTAGAATAAAGAAATTTCAGGAGAAACATCATGGAATCTTATAAAGCCAAAAAAATATCAAGGTCAATAAAGGTTAAGATGAATATTTCCTAATTTAATGCTAATATTAACATCTTTTAAAAGGTTCAAGAGTTACAGTGGAACATAAAAGAATTACTCATTAAATCAGAATCTATTCTAAGCATAGTAGCTGTTTTTAATTCTATCAGAACATGACAGAAGGAGCCAACTTCTCTATAAAATGGGGAGAGCATAATTTGAAAGATTCTAAGTTKTCTATTCTGCCTATGAAGATTTGGATAACGATTTGAAGATTGTTATTAATTCTCGCTTTTCTGTGTAGCCTGAAATCCTTCTTTTCTTCTTTAATGTTATTTTATAAGCAATACTTGTTAGGAAATTACAATACTTGTACAATACTTGTACTTAYAATAATTGTAAGGAAAGTGAGCTTTACAGGAAGCAACAGGACAATTTTTGCCACAAAATGCTTCATGTGTGAAGAGCAAGTATATTTAATTGATGAAGTATTACACCCTAGTTACACTATCCTCATGCTTATTCTTAGTTATACTGCGCTCTAAATAACTTACTATTATTTTAAAGCAGGCTGCATACAGCTAAAAATTATGAGAAAGGTATCTGTGTCTTCCTATTTCATCTCTTCTGACAGCTCTTCGTACCTTCCTCTTTAGATGGCTGACAAAAAATGCCAAATAGTATTTAGATAGTGCACATTATAATTGAAATTTATTTTGCTCAAAGAAATATATTCTTCATTATGGGATTATTTTTCCACTTTTTAAAATTATTTTACATTAAGTTCACTAATTGTAATAATATGTCCAAAGCCTTCCAAATGTAACTAAAACATATTGGTCAGTTAATGGGAATGAATAGTAGACTTTGCCATTCTTCTTCACCACTTGCATGTATTTTTCCCACCCAGTATATTTTGTTAGCATGCCTTGTTTATTACCTTAGTCAATGTACATTGTAATTTTTTGACTTAAAATATCTTAAGGGTTTTTTGTGTGTGTAGATGGCAGACGTGGCGGGTTGGTGGTGTCCCTGCTGTGGCGTGCAGGGCTTGCTGTGCTGGGCTCGGCTCTCCCCGGTGCAGCAGCGGCGCAGGCAGCTAATTGCCAGCGTGTGAGGTAGGGATGAAAGGCAGTAACGCGCATGGCCCTTAATTAAGGCCTTCTAGGAATGGGGAGTAAACAATTCCRGAAGCGCTAAGCATGTATTTTGACTTGTTGAAATCGCTGCTCGCTTTGATCTGGAGCCCTGTTTTAGGAAATTGCTGGTGTGCAGACGGTGAACTTCACGAGCCATCAGCACGGCTGCAGCTGCCCGGTCGCCTCCTCTGACTCCGCACTACCTGCCGGCAAGGTTCCTCACAGAAATTACGGGTTTCTCTGTGTTTTCACACTTATTTTCCCTTGAGTGTCATGCAGTGGCTCTTGAGGCGTGAGCAGCACCCAGTGCTGTCGTGGCCTGGTCTCACTGCACCTCCCCTGCTTACGTGGCAGCAGAGAGCAACACCTCAGAGCCGCAGCCCYGGGTCGGGCCTGTCCGAGCACAGGCTGTGGAGGCCTCGGTGTGCGCGGCCGGCAGGGGCCATGTTAGCGCCAGGGCCAGGCCCTGCCCTCGTAGCCTGGGCAGCCATTGCGCTGCCTCACTGGCGATGCGAGATGCTGTGGGTGATGCTGCTYGCTTCAGCACGAGGAGTTGTGAGTGCTGATGTGCATCCTGCGAAGAAGCATCACAACGTGCTTTCCGCCTTACTAAGCTGGGCATTGAGGTACAGTTTAACGGAGCTGTGTGAACGCTCTGGTGGCTGTGTGTGACTCGGCGGTTCAGTCYATCGGAAGCACGGGGTCCCTGGCCGCAGAGCGGGAGCAGGGAGGCCCATAGATGACCACAAACACCAGCCAGGGCAGCCAGATGACCTCCAGATGTCCCCTCAAACCCCAACCGTTCCATAATCCCGTGACTGATATTTTGGAGAAAAAATATCAACTTGCAATTATTTGCAATTATTAGACCTTGTTACCTGGACAGTTTAATCTCAAAATCTTTGACCCTCCACAATGTCCTTTTTAAGAGCAATACTTTCATTTAGGGAGCCAGTTACCACTGGTAACTTAACAGCCTTGTATTTGTACAGTTTGCTCTCCTCCTACTCCCCTTGTTAAATCTCTTCCTTATTCAATTACTGTTTATGTTGTAGACGCAACATAATAAAAGTACAGAATTTACAATGTGGGTGAGTTGCTGTAGCAACATTATCTTTAGAATTCCCTGTTTTGTGTGCATTATTTTTCATTGCTTTTGACCTAGTAGTTTATAAATTATACTTTGTGTGTTTATTTTGTATATTTTTGAATATAAATATTTGATAAKGAGCTTTAAAACTTAGCACCTTCAAGGAAAGGGGGAAGTTTGAAATAACCTAAGTTCTTCTCTTACTCAGGTTGCATCTCCATATTTTCCAAGGAAGAATTTTAACTTACAAACAAGACTTGTCTTTTGTTATATAATGCTGTGATCTGCAAAATGGCGGTTTCAGTGCATCATACATTTTCACAGGAAATATCTTTAAAACTCAGCAAAAGTGGTTTGGGAKCATATATATCCAATTCAAAAGTAGATCTGTCCTATAGACCAAGTTGTGGCAGCAGCTTACTTCACCATATCTGAGCTTATTTTAAACTGATAACCATAAAATTACAATAATTCTTTATAGATGCTAAAGTCTAAGTTGGATAAATGCAGATGGCAGTGTCTTAAGCTAAACTTGATGATTTATAGGTACATCTTGAACTGAAAGACAGGCTTACTCTTGGGTTCTTGAGAACTCAAGATATGAGGCTGCAGTCTGGAGGTCTGGTAGGAAAGGTAGTTAGGGACTCTCAGAAGTAACTAAATTCTTGGTGAAATTAGTGTTTTTGAGAAAATTAAACTTCCATGCWTGTCTTGTATTGTTAGAGAATTTTCAAAATGTGATCTTTTTCTTCAGCTTTTATTCTCTTGAATCAATTAAAGATGCTCAGCACTTTATTTCACTGTGTGCAAGCTGGTTCAAATTTACTGATGCAACAGCTCTTTATTCCAAAAGATGTGAGAATGCTCTATCTATAGGTAGGGCCAGATTACCTAGAGGGCTTAGTTAAGGTCTAAGTGCACATATAAGAATAGCTTGTAGGGAATAGGCAAGGACTTGTTTTCAAATGCATTCCACATATGTTCAGTAATTGTACTTATATCTGAATTGTGTTTCTTATGGAAAAAATGCAGATTGAGAGACCTTTATCTATTAAGAGAAAGAAGTTTTCCTTGGGTGTTTTTTTTTTTTTTTTTTTTTTTTATTTATTTTGTTCTACAAAACAAGAGGAAAACATAACAGATGCATGCTACATTAATGGAGAGAATGGAGACATATATTAAATTCCTTATATCTTTTTAATGATACAATTGAGAATGGTATTCTTGTTGCATTTGTAATTAGAGGGCAGAACAGATGGTAAAGACTTTCTCTAAAGCAATAGGTCTATTAAATTTATCCACATTGCTAAACTGATTATTCACTATCAGAAGCCTTCTTAGCCATTGACATATTCACGTAGTATGCTGGTGTCTACTTGATTATTACTGCTATTACCTATAAACACACTTATAAAATATGTATACAAATACATACATATTTACATACAGTTTCAACTGCTTTKAACAGACACATTACAATCATGAAGGAAAATGAAGCCTGATTCTATCAAAAAAAAAATTGAAGAGGGCAGCAAAAAGCTTTCTATGTGGTAGGTAAAACTTAATTTTCTTGGTTATTTGTTGTATTGTTTCCTTTGATCCTCCTTTTAAGTAAGTGCTAGAGTGCAAATATTTATTTAGCAGCTGAGGTGTTATTGCATAGAACACGATATAGAYGATTACAGCATTATTTATACTATGGATGCTTTCTTTAATTTTGATCAGTACATTTGAACTGGTATCTCTCTTTTTTTTTTCTTGATTTATTTTATTTCAAGATCTGGAGATACTTATATTGGCAACCATTCTTTCAGATTGACTAATCTTTTCATCCTTATTTCCAATATATGGCATGCACTGACTTGTTCCTGATATTATCTACTAATTTTGTATGTTATCAAGCTTTCTCCCAACACCAAAAAAAAAAAGGCAGGATTTACGAAGTCAGGAAGATGTAAAAGGGATAGAATTAGGTGATCTTAATTTTTGTAGTTCTTATGAATGGTTGTGTGCATATAAAAAGGATTTTTTTATCACAGCTTTGTATTGACTTAATATGAAACTTTTCCAAACATTTCCAAAGGATGAGGAGTCTCTTCTGACTTTTTCATACCTAAAATAAACCTGTCCCCAATTGCTTCCTTGAACTGAAAGCCCCTCCATCACCATAGGTATAAAGAAAGCTTTACGTATAAAGAAAGAGTGTTCAATTTTCAACACTGAATTCCAGTAGAATTCTATATGGGGCAGGTGATCAAAAATGGAGGCGTGTGCACATATGTGGCTGCATGTTTGTAAGATGATTATGGCTCTGTATGGAGGAAGTAAGATAGCTGATATTTCCTTTTTGTTATCTATTCTAGCCACACAAGTGGAGGACGAGATGGCCAGAGTCAACACAGAGCCCATGGATTGAGGAGGAGAAATCAGTTCAGTTAAAAACTGGAATTGACAGGCAAATGACTAAATACATCTCTTTAGTGATCCAACGTTTCCTCTTAATGAGGCAAGTTGTCATTGACTCTGCTTGTTGTCTATAAATTCCGACTGACTCAATCTTCGTAATGTCAGACTGGTCAAAGACATCAGTAAATTGCATGAATAAAACATAATACTTGGTAATTCTCCTTAGTTGGTAACATACTGTAATTTCATTTGTTCAAAAGCCTTTGTCCAAAATAGTATTTCGTGAATTGGCTATTACTCTTTTTTTTATTATTATTAATATAGGTAATGCAACATCTGTGAACAGTTTATCTGCTTCARTTTTATGTGTTAAGTCACAACCACTTTCTAACTTCTTAAGGCATACATATGAAAGTAAAGCAGAGGCATTATTTGTTTGCATAACGGCATTTTGACAAGGTTCTTTCCACTAAGAAAAATACCTTGTCTTTTCTAAATCTGACTTAGAACCTGGAGTCTGCCACTATTATGTTACCTTTGCTGTTGTGGGAGAGGATTGCTGGGGAACTGATAAATAATAGTTTATAACAACATGTTTTCTTTCAAGAAAGCAAATCAAACAGATTGCTCTGTACCTGTAGCAGCCTCAAACCAGGATTTTCATGCACCTAGAAAATATATAAAAAAAAAAAAAAAAAAAAAAACACAGCAGCCAAGATTATGATAAGATTTCCTGAGTTAGAATGGATTCCTGACTTGGTCCTAGTCACCGTGGAAGTGTATGTTTGCTTGGTGTGTGAGTCACTTCCCCTACCCTGCCCAAAGACCTGGAATGCTTCTGGTAATGACTTCTAGGTTAGGGAATATATCTGGAATCATGTCTGCATTATGTGTAACACAGTATTTCTTGGAAAAAAGTCACAATTAACTTCTGTGGTTAAGGACACTTCTTGTTTTTCTTATCGCAAAAGAGAAAAATGCAAAACTTATTGTCTTTTGGATATTTAGTTGACTGAGAGCCTTTATGTCTTATCTTCAGACCAAATCACTCATATACAGATATTTCAAATTATTTCTTCCAGGTAAAAGTACAGTGAAGCAGGCTTTTGTTATCACAAACTTTCAGGAAGGCATAGTAGTAACATACAGTCTTAATGAGTTGCCAGGAGGACAATTTTTGACATCAAGTGGTGTAGAAGAAGAAATCATACTGCAATATCCACTTACAGCCACTTCCTACTGTGTTCTTTACTCTGCACCTGGAATGTTCTTGCTGGCTATGTGCTTAAGTTCTTTACTTGTACATATCCACTAGTTTCATAAGTTTGCCTCAGTGTATTCTGCTCCAGTCAGGCTAAAAATACTAGTCCAACCCCAGAGAGAGAAGAAATCACAGCTAAATAAGCAGCAAGTCACACTGTCTATTTGAAAGACCTTCATATGCTGAAAATGTAAAACGGAAGAGTTCTGAGTTGATTATACTCAACTCATTTTGCTGGACCAGCAAATACATCAAGCATCTGATCAAATTCAAGCAGTTCCTCCAACATTTGGAAAGAAACATATAATCAGTGCACAACCTGCAGTGAGAAGGAAACATGAAATTAATTCTCAAAGAACAGTTTTATTAGAGAGATCTGTTCAGCCAGAAGGAATATCCATCACTTTTTCCTTAAGTATGTATTTCATACCAGCCTAAATTCTTCATCTATGCTGATTCAGAATCACCTTCTCTGCATCTCCAGTCAGATTCTTATCAGGTATAAATCAGCCCAGTTTCTATTAGTTTGTAGGAGTTATTCCAAGGACCTGACTCACAAATGGTTATCTAAGCCAAAGGAATACTCCCGTATGTCCCACCTAAAATACAACATATTTCTGCTGGTTAATCATAGACCACAAAAGTTAAGAATGCTCAGACAAGAATCTAGAAGATACAATGAAATCAGTTTTATCTGCCTCTCCTCCTCCTCCCCTCAAACTACCTTAAAGTAGAATAGACTATAATTCTTTGTATTCTGGAACAAGTATTTATAATATTTCCCCAAGATTAGGTAGAAGTGCAATCATTTTAAAAGTACCTCAAAAATAATTAAATCTCGCTGCTTTCTCTAGCTTGACACATCTATGTAGGAGAGCAGATGCTCCTGAGTTTGCACAACTAGAGATGACTGATAGGAAAGATCTAATTAAAAGAAAATGTGTGATCATGTAATAGCATTTTGCCTTAGTGCTACTTTTTTTCACCTTGAGAAGGAATTCTGCTGTATTTTAAATTTGATCTAGTCTATGGAGTATTTCACTGGAAAACAGCATATCCCTATTGATTTTCTAATGAGCACTTGTTAAATATTGTAAGAATATTTTGCTCTTTGGTCTTTGTTGAAAGATTTTGAATGCACTGCTGCATTTTGACGGTTTCAGAGCATTACACAGGAAAACAATTTAAATCAGGCCTAGAGTAGGCTAGAGAGTAAATGAGCAATGAGTAAATAAAACWAGTAGAATCAAGGCATGGTTGATTGGAATTAATACAGTGATTGCATGTGTAACCCAACTGTCTAGATGTATTAGATCTTTCTGTTCTCTTTGCTGTTCCTGGATAATAAGTCTACAGTTTTGCAGGAATTTAAGTACCTGTTATTTCTATCATTTGTTGTCATATCTCTCATATGTTAAACTCATTATATCTCAATTTAATATTTGAAAAATTASATCTTGATTTTTTAGGTATTTATTTACGTAAGAAAACATCCAATGTTTTAGATGTCCAACTTGGTAAATTCAACTTGGACTTACCAAATCATTGAAAGTTTTTTGTCCCTCCCAAAATAAAAATGAAAGTTTTGGTCTCTCCCAAAACAGAAAAAAATATTTTTAGTAATGATGCAGAGATAGTTCTCAATTTTTACTAGATTTGGGAAGGGCTTCAAGTAGTGTGAATACAATTCTAGAGAACTAAAAATTAAGAAGACATTGCTACTAATATATTCCTAAAATTCCAAGCAAGTTTCTGAAATAGCTGAAATAGATTATTATAATATAATAATGTACTATAATATAATGTAATTCAGTGTAAAACAATGTTTTCTGCCTTTTGCAAAGATAGAAGGCTTTTGCAAAGGCCTTTTTCTGCCTTAAAGCAAAGACTACTGCCTTTTGGGGGTTTCTGTCCAGTAGAATTAAGAAAGAAAAAAAGTGCTCATTTGGGCAGGTGGAAAGGTAGGAAAGGAAAAAAAARRAAAAAARGRAAAAAARGRAAAARRAAAAAAAAAGWGTGTGTTTCTTTGCTTTTGAAAGGTTTCTCTTGAAACTGCTCAGATTTCAACTGATAGCTGCAGGTCTGGTGAAATGAATTGGAAGCAGAGTTTGGGCTAAGTGATAGGTGGAACAGTCAAAGGACTAAGATAAATGTAATTTATAACAATAGTTTAYAGTTTCCCACTGTCACAGCTGATCTGGCCTGTCAGTAATTCATACTATATTATGGAGGGCTGACAACACCATGGTTAGGTACTTTCCTGTGACAGGAGGAATTCCATCTCTTATTTTGTATAGAAGAAAAATGTGTCCCACAAATGAATTTAGACACGCTAACTAATGAAGAATTGATTTAAAAAAAATTTTGGAGCAGAAATTAATTTTAACCTTTTTCAAGAAATCCTACACTGATGATGGTATACTGAGTACTGTATCAGGAGTAGAAATGGTGGTAAAACTCCCTGAAGATGCTACTTTGATAGATGCAAAAAAAGCATTGTCAGAAACCCCTCCCATTTCTAAAAACTCTCTCTTAACTAACATGGTCTTTATGGTACATGTTGGGGCAGTGTAATTTTTCTTTTAATTTACCAACTCTCTTTCATATGCTATGTTTTAAGGTATGACAAATTATCAGTGGCTGAAAAATCTTATTAGCTACTCTGTGTTCAATGAGGCACACTCTAAAGATCCCGAAAGCTAAAAAAAAAATAAAAATAAAAAAATAAAAAAATCAGGATTATTTAAAATTTTGTATTAAAATATTTTAATTGAAAAAGCTCTCACATGTGACTAAATCCATGAATCAGAATTATCTGAGACTTGCAAAATCCACCCCTCAGAGCTGCTTTTCCTAGTTAAACTAAACAGTGATATASGGAATGTGAAGAGAGAGCAGGAAGCTGGGCCTCTTGGTAAATGAAATTTAAGAAACCAGCTGAACAAGTAGGGAGCCCATCTGCCCGCCTGCCAAATRTTGAATACACCAATGTATTTCCAAGGAAAGTTTGACTGGGAGACATTWTATGCCTTTGTGCATAAATTCTATTGCTTTATACTTTAAGTAAAAAACAATGAATAGGAAATTGAGTGAGAAAGTATTACATATTTGTATATTTTCTTCAAAATGCTGTAATTACTGAAGTTGACCCMTTTTAAGCTAGGCACTTAAGTTCCTGTGAGTTCCAGCAATGATGAAAGATCAAAGTTATAATACTGAATTCTGAGGCTACAGACCCCTGAGCTACTTGAGCCTTGGCCTCTAGAAGATTTACGGGACCTTCTTTGCTAGTGCCTGCAGCTCTCAGACAGTTCTTGCCAGTTCCTACCAAGCTTCAGAATCTTTAAATCATTGTTCTCACAATAACTGGTGACCTAGTAAGACAAGATCATCACTATTACCTTCTTAATAATTAAAAAAAAAGAACCTGATTAAAAAGACTTTATAATGCAAATAAATTGCAAAAACATGAAAATGGTGAGAAAGAAGAAAAATAAAAATATGTGCAATTTGATATAATAAGCCATTGTTATCCTATCTTTTAGGTCAAGATGCAGTATGTTGGATATGTCAGCTAGATGTACAGTGTGCTTTCACATAATGTTATTATACCCAGATAATATATATTTGATAGAGAACTTCATTGCCATGGCCTTTGTGATGCACCTTCAGAAATAAGTTTCTGTTGTTTAGTGTTCTGCATTTTCCCGTTCCGTGCTAGTTTTTCTCTCTCTCAACCTCACCATATTAAAGTTACATCTTTATTTGCTGTAGAACTTGATCAGCTTTGTAAAAATGCACTTATGTTAAATAACTCCCTCCCTCAACAGTAGAGGAAATTTAGTGCATTGCTGACACATGCTGTACATTTTTCAGGGATGACAATTAAATAATTAGTAATCAGTGACCGTGTCAAACAGTACAATATGTTTCAGGCATAACTTGTTACAAGAGCTCAAGGACAATATATGAAATTTTCCTAATACCAGAGCTATAGGAATGTTCCATGTATTTCACCTAATTTAATTAACTTGATTTCGGAGAAACCATATGACTTTCCTAATGGAAATTAAAAAAAAAGGAAGGACGGTCCAGTGGTCAACATCCTAGTAAATCAGTTGGGAAAGTGAAATACCTTATCTGAATAATAATGTCGACCTCCTAGGTTTGCTGTGAGCTAAATGAGTGCATTATAGACCATGCGGTAGAGAGATGCCAGGAAGTGGATGGCTTCATGATGTAAAGAAGCTGTTGGACAAGGGGGGACTCTTGATCAAAATTTCCAAACATGGCCAAGTTGGGCAGAAGTCAGTTCTTGTGGTTCCTTTATGCAAGACCAAGGCAGCAATCTCTGCTTATTTCATTATTAGAACAATGCATTTTTCTTAAGAGGGTGATTCAGTCACTTTGTTTTGCATACGACATAACCATTGTACATATTTTCCTATGCTTAGTACTAATGAGGGTAGTGTACAAGAGGARAGGATTACTGGAGCATGCATCATCCTGCTGTTCGTCACAACACTAGCAGGGTCTGACAGAGTTTGTCAGACTTCACATTTAGAAGCAGAGGATAAAGTTATAATGAAGCATTTGCCTGGCAGTTTGAATCCTCTGCCATATTACTTTTGAAGTCTGGATTTTTTGTGTGGTTGTTTATTATTATGAGATCCTGCAGAAATGCACATATTTGTGTGTAAAAGTTTCCTGATCAAAACTTCCTTAGCTGCTTCCTGAGCCACTGTAACTGCAGAGCTAGTTAAAACAGTTCCCATGAAATTGTGTTTTTCTTTTCCCCCCCCCCAGAAAGAGACTAGTGATTCAACAAAATCAGAGTTCTCTGAGAAGAGCTGCTTCTTATGAGCCCTACAAGAGCAATCAAGCTGCATCTRCCTTCCTGACGGCAATCAGTATCCCAGGAGAGTAAGTACTGGCCTGTGATCTTAAGTGATGGTGACTTCACCCATCCTATGTAAAGCAGGATACACTAGAGATCCTAYGTGAATGGCCTGCAGGCTTTTTCTGGATCCTTGTCCTGAATCTTGCTACCTAGGCTCACCATGTCCTCTAATCTCTGTTCCTGATTCTACATCACATCTTGTTTCGTGTTCCCTTATTACCAGCTTTGCTTCTGATCTGGTCACCAGGCACGTCATGGGAATAGTCTAGAATAAGTRTGTTGGGTACTGACTTCAGCCAAATCATTACATAAGCTTGTTGTTATTGCAACAAGCTAACAATTGATGAATAAGGAGCAGATCATCTTTTTTGTTCTATTTTGTTTTACAAAAGTCACATACTGTTTATCTGTGAATCCTGGTAGCGCTTCTTAGCTCAGCAGAATGCTGTGGACCCTAGCAGAGTGAAGTGAGTAGCTGTGTCATTAACACAACAGCAAGCACTTGGGTTCTTAGAGTAACACATTTATATTCATGTTGTTTAATATGTCTCTAGGTGGCATTTATTGTTTTGGATTAAATTCTAAAGTTKCATGTTGTTTTTGTACAGTTATTCCATCACTTGGCACTACCACTGCTATTATCTCATGCTATTAATTTTGTCTGCTCTGGTGAGATATGAATATGAGGGTTGTAAAGACCTTTGACAGCAGTGTCCAACATCACATYTATTATTTCTATTGGGAACCTCAATAAAAATCACTTGCCACTCCCCAAGCCCTTGAAAATGAGCATATGTTAAAACACTGATCTCTTTGGAGTCTTTGTAAACAATCATAATTTGTTTTCTGTCTCCAATCTCCCCATGCAAGTTTGTGTTTAGGTTCTGTTTTCTATTTTGAGACAATTGAATTAAAACTCACTTCATTGCATAATTACAAACATTTATTTTGACTAACTGACAAATCTTGCTGGAATTTTGTTCCCAGAGCTATCATTCACTGAGACTCACAATGACAATATGATTCAGATGCTGCCTAATATCTTTGAATTTTCTTCTTTGGAATTACACATCAACTATTCATTTGCATTCATTTGTTTCCCTCTATTCCCATTTGGTTTAAGGGTTTATTGATTTTTTTTTTCCATTTCCATACAATTAAGTAGAGATAGGAAACACATAGGGAAAGTAGAGAAGTTTCTGTTTAATAGTGGATAGTAACAGGTTTTTATCTAAAAAGGTCCACTAAGCCTCACCTCAACATAGGAATTACGTGACTAGGAACAAATTCCCATTTGAACAAGATGATGTTCACAGTGTATTCACAGGTCTGTAGCAAGAACTGTTTGTTGCTTGGGTCATGCAGATGAACAGTGTATTTAATACCTTAAGGGAGGGATTGAGGAGTTTGGGGCTGGCCTCTTTTCAGTGGTGGCCAGCGACAGGACAATAGGAGATGGCCACAAAATGAAGCACCAAAATTCCACAGGAACTTAAGGAAAATTTTCTTGACAGTGATGATGCCAGAACAGGTTGCTAAGTGAGGTTGTGTGGAGTCTCCTTCTCTGGAGATCTTCAAAGCCCTYGTGGATGCAGCCCTGTGCCATGTGCTGCAGGTGACCCTGCATGTGCAGGGGCTTGGACGGTCTCTAAAGAGAGACCCTTCTAACCTTAATGATTCTATGATCTCAACACATCTGCCCTTTCAACATGCTGAGCAGTTAATTGATATCTTCTGTTCTTAGGAGCAAATATTGGAAGGATGCCACATCCCTCAGACCTGAGCCTGAGGCTTCTCCATTCTCTGCTTCCTCAAGCTGAAACCCTGCTCTTGCTCCTACTACACAGTTGACGTTCCTCTGTTATATTCAAGTGTTGCTGGTTGAAGTTTTCCATCTCACTGCAGTCCTRAAAAGGCAGGACATCCTCCAAATTTCCACAATATTTCCTATATCTCTGAAAAACTCAGGAGAAAAAAAAACTTTTTAGTCAGGAAGAGTGCAAAAGAAACAGCATGAATTGAGAATAAGCTTGAAAGGAAATAGGTTTGGCTGACATTCTGAAGTGTTTTCTTAATATCCCTTCTTCTGCATGTACTATGTCTGAATTCTGGGAGTTTGGCATTCAGGATGCTGTGGAAATGGAGAAATTATAAAAATGTTGGGATAACTTAGATTTTAATTTAAATTGAGGGTACCTAAAAATAGGAGTACTTAAAAAGATATAGAAAGTCACATCAATAACAAGAATATTTTAGAGAACTGCAAGTGAATTTTATAGAATCTGCTATAAGATAGCATTCTTTTTTTAGTTACTGTGGATAGTAGTGAGAACTATGACACAGTTGCATGTAAAAGCAATTCTAATTTATTACGATTTAGGGGCAATCTCTGAAGGGTTTTCTTGACTAAAAGRCTCAAATCTTAAGGAATGCAGAATTCAATTTAAAGTACCGATGAACTAAACTACAAAGGACATCACAAGTAATACTGGAGGTTTAAAATGACATGGACCACATTGTATCCTTATGTGTATGAAATAAGAMGAAATCCCTTTCTGAAATGTGGTGAACAGAATTCTTGGGACAGCAGTCAAAAGCTATATAGTCTTCAGATACACTAACTTGGTGAAGAATAATGTTACTTTTACTGATTAACTGATTCTATTCTCTTTAGACTTTAAAGTCTGGTGATGCAGATTGACGCTTCCTTTTTTTTTTTTTTTTTTTTTTT
>NW_020455477.1:1735669-1790071 GCF_003342845.1 Nothoprocta perdicaria
TTTTTTTTTTTTTTTTTTTCCCCTCCTTCTCTTTTGACAAAGGAATATAGATGACAAATCTAGTTAAACTTATTAAAAGATTATCAGCAAAGCTATTTTCTGAAAAAGAATGTCAGCTTTCAGCTGCAGAATTTGAAGAGCACTGTTTTCCAGAGAAGTCTTGAGAGACAAGCAGAAATCTGTGCTTAKAGCTATTAACATACAGCAGCTATACAGTACAGTGAAAAATTCTGCATTTGACTGAGACAGCAGAGCAGAATGGTGTGTCCAAACAGTAACTTTATCTCCCTTAGCCTCACAATTCCCTCTCCTGTCAACATATTGGCTACCTCCTCTGTTTTTCTTGTTGGTTTGCTCCACTTGCTTGTGAATGTTTAATATTGATCAGCTCTGTCCTTCACTCTGGGATGTCTGCCAAACACCTCATGCTAGCTATTATAGGATTAGATATATTTTGTCTCTCTGGAAGAAGATTTCTCAGTCTCTGTTGTTCCCTGGCATGCAGCTTATGAGTGTTGCTTTACAATTCTTTGCCCAGGACCAAATCACCCCTGCCAATAACAAAACCTACAAGAAGGCCACCAGCAGGGCAAGAATGTTGATGTGGCTGGGAGGGCTGGCAATGTAAGCAGTKATCTCCCCAAGAAGCACAGAACTGGTGTGTAGGATGCCAGCCTCACAGCACAAAATAGCAAATGCTCCATTAACACTCACCCTTGAGCACTCCGCTGCCCCGCTATTTACCTTTCTTGTGCTATGCTGATATGTACAACATTTGTTCAGCTTCTCAGTTACATTCCCGTATCCTTCCTGGAAGTGGGCTACCTAAACATACCACATCACTGGTAGCTCAGTTTCCTTGCAGCTTCTCAGTAAAGCCTCAGGCTGTATTAAGGCCAGCTAGGACATCTGCTCACAGCCAGGCATTTGCATACTTGCTCAAAGCTCTTCCAGCAGGTCTCTGACCTATGGTGATCTTTTCTGCTTTGACCTGTCAATGCTGGTGGAAGAAATAAGGTTCTTCAACTTGAGAAGAGTTTTATATACTCACCTATTCCTATTTTTATAAGGGAGTAGCAGTCAAGTTCTGGCTAGAGCTTCCAGGCATTAGGTCAATAGGTAGAATTACACCACCAAGTCTCTCCCATGAGAGCACTGGCTCTCAGCCAGTTTCTAGAAGATGACATTACTACCTTGCCTAAGCACTTAGCTGCTGAGCTGGCCCATAAAAGTTGAGGTACTTAAAGTATGGACAGTTCTCATCGTAATTGAGGCCTTGATATGGCAATTGTCTACTATATTCAGTATCTTGCTTCTTAAATGCAGAAGCTCTATTTCTGTATGCTGACAAAGAACTGTCAGAAGTACTTTTTGTTGTTGTTGTTATTTATAGCCAGAAGTTCACATGTAAAGCCTTAAAGGCATCTTTCTATCTTCCCTGTAAGAAGAAAAAACTCTTAGAACCCTTCTATTAAATATGAGACTGGGAAAATAGTTTCAAAGCTTTTATTCATTTAATGAATTAATCTCTTATAGCAGCTACTACTGAGAGCATATTGGAGTTCTGGTCTTCGCTTATTCTTCCAACTAGATGAACTTATAGCAAATTTGAGGCAAGTTTAAATTGTATCCAATGTTCCAGTCAAACCTTGGGCTGTAAAGTTGTTTAGGCCACAAAAATATATTGCTGCAAAAGACTATGGGAAGGTACTTCAGCATGTAAGTGTTGTATAGCTTTATTTAGAGGAGATAGCAGTGGTGAATGAGCCATACTTTTTAAACCATTTTTTTCTTCCAGAATGAGATAAAATGCAGTTCTACCAGAACTGTCTAAACCTGAAGCTACTTCTAGTGACTTAAAAACGTTTTTGACTTACACTGTGTTCAGAGTTGGGAAATAATAATCTGAAAAAACTTCCATAAGGCTTCTTTTGTAGATCGAAAAGTTTTTTTTTTCTCCATATCTATTTACTTTTTTTTTTCTTTTAATTTGTAGACAAATCCTTTCTAAGGATTTCATTGTCTTGGATATCTTTATCTCTTGGCTATTAAGTCAAATCTCTATCTAAATCTTTATACAATTGAATCTTAGTAAATACTTAGTTATTTCATAAYGATGAATGAATTGGTCATTCCAATTCCTCTCTAGGAAGTGCTGCCCTAATTCACTGTGTGTGTGGAATACACCACGTTGTTTTGATTAGGACTACAGAGAAATTATTTATAGAGACAAAGATTAAATCCAGAGTATATGCAGAATCTAGCAGATGCGTAAATTTTGGGGGTGGAAAAATAATGTGTGAACTTTACTGCTTTAACTACTCTATTGCCTATGTGCATATTTTTCTGTTTTGGCACTTTCTGGTAAATCTATTTTTTCCACTTTAGAAGTTCATTCAGTAGTTTACCTCATTCTAACTGTCCATGTGTGTGTTTAACTGATATCAGCTCCACCATGATTTTTTCTTTAGAAAAGAAAGATTCTTTCAAAATCCTCCCATATATCACAGAATCACAGAATGGTTTTATACGTACTGTGCTAAAGCTGAAGTTCTCATGGGTCTTTGCTGCATGTATCAGTGCTGAAAGTGAATACTAGATGTGTTTCTCCAGTCTTTGTTGTGTTTATTAATGTGTATATATATGTATATGCTTCAGTCTCTATACTGGAGTATATATAATAAAATGAACCTAAAAAGAGAATGAAACAAACATATCTATCATCCTATTTGCAAACTGTACAAAAAGTGCTTCCTGAAAAAGTGGCACCTTTCAGTAGGTGTGATTTGAAAGTAGAGCATATGCTTTCCATAAACGATGCACTTTTTTTTTTTTTTTTTTTTTTTTTGAGACAAGAAATGATGGAATATCCAATGTTTAATTCTTCTAGTGTAGAAAATTTGATTTTGGCTCCTAACTAAATCATTCTCAGTAATGAGTAGTAGTAGATGCAACATGAAGAATAAATTTCCACGTTATAACTAAAGGGGAAAAAAAAAAGCAGAGACAGTTTGTGCCTACTTTGCATAAAAGCAAACTTAAATATGGTGGTCTTGTGACAATGCTAAGTGAGCTGGAAAGTTAAACATTTTTGGAGTTCACTTCTTGCRTATGTATCAGACAAGATAAGAATAGTAACTCCACATTTATCATGGCTACAGAATTTCTCATAGCCCCACAGTACATTTTTCATCTTAATGCATTTATAAATGAAAAAAACCTTTTTATTTTTAAATTCTATTTTGACTTGAGTGCATTTACTATTGACAAAAYGCACAGAAAGTTGTTGTTTCAAAGCCTATTGCTGATAACAGGGACAAAATGTGATTTCCTTGGTCTTGGCCCAGTCCCAAACTAAAGGAAGAAAAAACTCTTTTCTGTTAGAGTTAACTGCAGTGGCAAACTATTCCTCCTCCATAGGGTAAAAATACACAGTATCATCAACCAGATAAGAACAGCAGTTTTTAATTTGGGAAAAAGGAAGGCAGGTCTTCAATCACCTCCCACCCCATGGATTTTGAAGAGTTATAGTCCATGTTTACATTACGGAGTGGAGCTGTGGAGCAGATTTGTGCTGAGAAGTAGCATCCACACCAGCTGCTTTTCCAGTGGTTCTAGTGGTCCAAATGCTCATTGCATGTGGCCCACATTAGGAGGGCCCTGGAGTGCAGGCCAAATAGAGTCCACTCCCCAAACCAGTTTGAGMCGTGAAGCAAAAGGGAGATCACCCCCAAAGGCAGACGGGCGATGCAAAATAAGAGCACTAATGTAGACGCCTTAGGCATTGTGCCCCTTATGATTAAAGAGAACCCAAGTAACATCTGAYCAAAATGGCAGAAGACCATGGTGCAAATGGGGCAGCAAATCACCTCCTGAACTGCTGGACCGGCATGGTGCTGTGAGGACATTGTGTAGGTTGATGCTGTTTGCTAAAGCATAATTAAGGTAGGTCTGYAGCTCACAACGTTGGCTCTGTGGTCACCACGTGGTGGTCACCACCACGTCTGCACACACGTGACACTCTCAATGATGTGATAACGGAGGCACAGGCAATATGACCTGAAGTCATCTCTTCATGTGAAACCATCTAGAAGATATGTGTATTTCTGACAGAGGTAGAGAGAGTAAAGCGATCTTATTTCAGTCATACTTGTTTTGCCCACAGGCTGACTGTTGCTCTTGTCCAAGTATGTGAGTGAAATTGAGCATTTAATAAAATACTAATTAAAGTAAATACTGTAGGAGCATTAACCTCCATAAGGTGTTTAAATTGAATTCCTGGGTACTTTGGCGCACTTCCAGATTTCAATAAGTTCCGATCTAACCGTATCAGATCACCAATTCAAAGGCTGATTTTAGTTTATGGAATATTCCCGTTAATAATGATACCTTAGACATCCATTAAGTCTGGAACATTAATTTTATGGAAAACTTCCAATACAAGTCCATTAGGTTTTTTTCCTCTCTCTCTCTCTCTCTCTCTCTTTTTTTTTTTTTTTAGCTAAATTAGCAGTATAAGCTTTTAACAAATGTCATAAATAGCTATATTTAATGGAAAGATTACACAAATTAAAACCAGACCAAATAGAAAAAATAGCTTGCTCTGTTTTAGTCATGACCTTCAGAATACACTTAGAAGTTACAACCCCAAATGAAGCCTGAATGGTTCAAATTCCTTGTTGTTTGGTTGTTGTGTGGGTTAAGAAACTAGAGGGTGGCCTGTGAACCACTGAGATTCTTTTTATATTTTTCTGGTCCGGGAAATCGAGGGGTATGGATTCAAATTATACTTTTGAATATGCAATTGTCATATAAATGCAGTATATCTCAGTAGCTGTTTAAAATGCCATGAAAAGCATACAGAAAAATTACAGAGCAATCAGATACTCTATCTTGCATCTCTCTTTCATACTTGGATCATGTAGGACATGATTTCTCAGATGAAGAACTGAATGTTATTGAGCTGCCTGTCTTCTCCACCCATTTCTGAGCTGCAGGTAGAAAAATTGCATGAGAACCAGCTACTGGGGAGAGGGAGAAGACTCAGATTAATGTTTGCCAGGGAAAAGGCTGAGGGCAGCTCACATGGCATAAGCCAAGTAGGCCACCAACATGCATTTAACTGAGGCAGCTTCAGAGCACATGAGCTCACTCTTGCTCGCCTGTGTTAGCAGAAATGCAAAATGCTGGAGCTGCTGCAGTGGTGGGGCTAGATGAGAGAAGCGAAGGACACCAATCTGCAAAGATTCCCCCATCTTTGTGGGCATTTTTGTGTCAAAGGTTCTTCTAGAATATAGGCATTCAAAATAACCCCAAATATTTTAATTCTATCTAGCCGACTGTTAAGTTTCAACAAGCTAATGTCAAATGTATACAGAGCTAATGCTATTAACACATATTCCTTCAAACTGGATGTCTTTAATAGCTCTCACTAATATTGAAACTTTAAGCCAAATAGAGAATGAATACATTCATTTTGTATGTGTGCGTGTCAGATTGTGAGAAAGTCTAGTTAGAATTTTCCATATAACCTGAATAAATCAAGAAATGTAAAATGACTCAAACCATAAGATATATTTTAGTGTATAAAGCAGATGAGGCAGAATTAACATTGAACTTTTGGCTTTAACTCTGCATTTACTGGTTTCCAAGAAATGGCTTTTAGTGATGATGTATTCTCAGCTGTTCCACGTTTGTTTTGCAGTCATAAGTTTCAAACRCTGCTAATGAGAGACCTAATTAGACTTTATTTTGTATATCCCACGTTATGCTGTTTTTCTCCCCTTTTGGATTTTTTTATAACTCTGCCCTGTCCGTTACTTAGTGCTTGTTAATGCTTTGATGTGGAGGGAGACAGGTACTGAGGCCGTCATATTGGTGCAGTTTTAGAGATGTTCCTAATTTTAAGTATCATGATGAAGAACTAAAGTCACTGTCATTAAGTGAAAAGCAAAAACAGCAATAAAATTCATTGGATTAGGGTTGCTCCTTAGTCTGGCAGCAGYTAAAACACAGTAGCTATTCCTGTCTTAAGAGTATTTTAAAAGTCTCCATTTTAATTCAGCTCTATTTATATTTCCCAATATCTGCATCAATAATGCTCTTTAAGAAAAAAAAAATTCTCAATGGAAATATGTTCTCCTTATTTTGAAATACTGCAGTGAAATAGAATGAAGAATTGCTTTTCCTGAAGTTCAGGTTTCTCAAAATGATATTTACTTCCATCACATAAGGATTTATATTAAAGCCAGCCAAGTATTATTGAAGTGATCTGCTTAAATTTATGAGCCACACGTTGTGAAGATGCACAGTTATAGCTGATGAAAATAGAGCAAGAAATTGGTTTGTCCTCCATGAACACTGTGGCCACAGCTGTACTCAGTGCTCCACGTCACTGGGTAATCACCAGCCCCAGCATCTTGAATCTGCTCCCTCAAGAACTTCTAGTGCTGAGCACTGATGTGGGAGGTAAATTATATTTGCAATGCAATAGGTCACATCCTCTGCACAAATTGTAGACCGAGGGAAGTCTCATGCCTGGCTACTCCTGAGCTTGGAAAAGGGCTGAGAATCCCACTTCTCCCTTGTACAGGTGCTCCAGGAGCAGCATGTGCTTCACGGAATTGGGTAGTGAATATGGTCACCTGGCTTGCAGCTGGCACCACAAGTTAACATTAAAGACTATATCTAAAAATATGAAGTCCTTAAGGTATGTTAGTAAACATAGAGGGAATGCATTATTTCTGTTAGCATTTGTACTTAAGGGCTTTTTATACTGGTTTGAAATATTATATTCGCTTTAAACAGTGACAGTAAAAGTCTGTAGGCCTGACTGTGCTGCCAGGCACACGGCTTAGGTAAAACTTCCACAACTCAAAGGAATCAATGAAATACTTCAAAAAATCACAATATGGCAGAGGAGTTTACATCTTTAAATTGCACTGGAACCAAAAAGAGTTTCTCAAAGGCTTTGGGTCAAATGTTCTATTTAACTCTTCAGGTCCTGAGAAAGTTAAATGTGTTGCCCTCCTTGCTGACTTATCATATTAGATCATTTAAAAATGCGTAGGAGAAATTTGCTTTTAGAATTCACCTTTTCTGTTCAAACCACTGTGCTAATTAGGATTGTTTCTTCATTTTTTTTAATCTGATCTACTGTAATTAGCTTTAATTTCTCAAGTACTTTGAAGATGGATGAAAGAAGTATACATAACAGACATTTGAAAAGGTAAACAAATTTTTTATGAACTAGCACAAGTCCAACAATATACTGAGCTTCCTGTTAATGAGGTTGAAATAGTTCATGAATAAATACTAGGAAGAATTAGTTTTAACCCACCCAAATGAGAGATATTGTATTTTAAGTATATTTAGCATCACAGCTCCTCTGAGAAAATAACATCATTATTTTCATTGAAATAGGAAAACAGAGGTTGAGTGAAATATCTATGTCTCTTAAGGATGTGGACCTAAGAGGTCTATCCTAGGTTACACAGAGCAGAGAGATTTCTGACTCCTCATGATCTTCCCAGGACCATCTTCTCTCAGATGTTCTGTGTATGCATGTCTGCATTGTAAAAGCATAGATTTGGTTTACCCCTGAAGAAGCAAGCTTATGATGCTTCTCTAAGCTCTTCCTTATCAAACTTAATCAGGATTCCAGCAGCTTTTCTGATGCACAAACAACAGCTTTTCTGACAACGAAAGAACCCCTCAACCTGCACAAGAGAAYGGTTCTTCATTATAAGAATGTTACGTCATATGTTAGTAATGCCAGTATTGCCCCAAATTTCCTTTTCCTGCAGCTTTCAGGTTTGTTTTAGCAGCTTGATCCAGGTCTCAGTGGAATCCATGGGRGTATTTCCATTAACTTAAACGGGAGCAGAGTCAAGGCCAAGGTCAACAGCGCTAATTTGCTATGGCTTCAGGCAGACTTTTCCTTTTTGGAGAGCAAATCTTTACTCCACCTTGCATGAAATTTAATAACAATGTATAAAGCTTGAAAAGTTCTGGGGAGCACCTGGTTCAGGTGGTTTGTACAAAGACCAGTCCATGTCAGCTTGCAGTGCCTTCATTTCTTTCTACATGATTTGGGCAGTTCTTTGAGCTCTAGGACTTGATCCAGAGTATTTTATCACCATCTTTCATCTGAAGGGTAATTTGATGGTTTTAGTCCTGTCCACACAGATATGCACTTGTTCATTTGCATTTTTCTTAGTGTAATCGCCCAGATAAGCTATACTGCAGAACAGGAATTGCAGAATCTTTTCCTTGCCAAGCTTCCAAATCTGTTTTTAAGGGACAGTCTGTGGGTCTGTCTGCCTTTCTCTCCTTTTTTTTCTCCTCCAGCTTCTCTTTGGATACTTTTCTGGCAGACTCACAGATGCATAAAATAGTACCTTCAGTGTATCAGTACAAAGCTGTTGGCAAGCTGATGACACACATTATTTCCTGATGGCTCAAATTTTATGGTCCTCCTTTGTAATTTTTTTCTTGTACTTCTTATATGTCTAGGGTCACAATTATAGAAAATTAGCAGTACCACAGCTTTTCTGTATTAGCAGGAATGCACAAAGAGAACTCATAAGATTAAGATTAAGCCTCGACCTACTAGTCTAACATACATATAATCACCTTGTTTAAATAGGGATAAAAGCAGTAATTATCCAGTAAGGTTAGTAAGTACGAGGAACGAATTCTGAAGCCMTGGAAGGTTCCCAGAGATAACAGACTGTAAAGCGGTTGAGATATCCCATTTGGCTTTCAGAAGCAGCCAATGGTTAATCTTATTACAATGACAGTTTTTATCTCAGCTGAATTTTCAAAGGATTTTCTAAAAGAGGTGAGCAATTACAATTGGTACTTTTCCAAATATTAGCAATATCACTTTTTTTTTTTTTCTCATTTGCATTGAGTTTTAGAGTTAAAATGTAGACATTAGTTTAACAACTTGAAATATGAATGTAATGTGATTTTCTATTTACTTGGGGTGTAGCCATAATGTGGTATTTGTAATTATATAGGTGTGGTAGCAAGGATTTGATTTAATAAAAATCTAGCTTAAAAGTCATGGTTTTGGGAGGGGAAGAGGAGACTTAAGGTGACACAAGATTTTATAGCAGTGGTTTGCTAAAATTTCAGAGTACTTTTTACTTAGGAATTCCTCAGAGGAGCTTAACTTCATCGATCTGAAAAGCTGTGAGTTCTTGCTACACAGAATTTAGGGTTTTATTGAAATAATTCTTGTTTTATTAATCATAGTTGTTAAATTCTTTAAACTGTGGCTTCTGAGAAGAAAGTAGCAGGTATCAGGGGTTAGTGATAGTGTCACAACAGGAAAGAGATTGACAATCCCTGCTGTAAATAAATGGGGCATTTTTCTTATTACCCCAGGATAACTGTGAACTATGGCAATAAATTCATTGTGTTTTTATCTATAGAATAATAGTCATGAAAGACTGGTGCCTCCACTGCATGGAAAGCTAAAAATTGGGATGTGGCTTCCTGACACAAGACTTGTTTTCTAGAAAGTGAATCTTGAATATATTTCTATATGGATACCTATACTGAAGTCTCCACTAAAAGAACATTAAAACTAAAGGAAATAAATCAGATAGTTCAGATGGCTTACACACAGTGATTGGGGAGGTGTTTTTGTGTTGAAAAGAACCAAAAACTCACCAAATTTCAGAGATCTAACATTTCCCACCAGAACTTATTAATTTAAAAAGGTATAAATTGTGGTTGTAGTGGAAATGGAAATAGTTTCTGTTTTGCTCTTGTGGCTGCTGAAATTGAGTTTACAAGTTATATGGCATTTTCTAGGAAAAAAAAAAAAAAGGCAAAGCAAAGAAATAGAGCAGCTGTCCTTACCAATAATTTTTGAAGAAAACCGTCTCTCATGATGAAGACTGTAGTCTGTGGGCTATTTCTGTCATGTTCCTTCCCCATGCAGTTACCCTGATACTTGCAGCTAACTCTTTATAAAGCCCTTTGGCATATATGAAGTTTAAGAAATGCTGAATACAGCCCAATTTTCTACTCTTAAGTTTTAAAATTACACCCACATAGTAGAAATGAAGGATTTGCCTGTGACTCCAGCTTTGATTCAAGCTATTTCTCATTGTCTATGGATAGAAATATGGAGAAACGTAAACCAAACTTAATAAAATGAAACATATAAGAACTCATCTAAGTACATATAAGTAGAAATAAGCAGAATCTTTATTTTTTATGAGAATAGAGAGATAAGTTGTCAATGAGACTGCAAGGAAGGAGCCTAAATGGACACATATATTTGTGTTTTAGTGATGAGCTTGTATGTTAGAGAGGAAAATATTCATAGTAGTAACAAATGCACAGCAGCCTTTCACAAAATTATCTGAATTCTTAAGGCAAGATGGCAAAGGATGAGAAAGAGGATCTGTTTCTTTTTGTAATATACTATAATTTATGTTAAAATAGTGAAAAATATGTATTAGGAGTCAAATAAGATATTGTAGGGGAAAAAATTCAGTATCTAGCCACATTTACTTTTCATACTGTAAATGAAAAATATGATTGCCTTAGACTAAGTGAGTCGTAGTTACCTGACCAAGGTCAGGGAAATTTAGGTTTCTACGTTACTTAGAAGCTTTTAAAATTTTGTTCCTGCTTTTCACACATGATTTTAGGTTGAACACTTAAAGGTATAACTGAAAAGATTTGTAGTGTCAACGTCTCTGTGTAAGGACAATGAGCCGTAAAGCAGTTATGAAAAAAGCTAAGAAGCCAGAAGGGAAAAAATACAAGAAGTCCAAGAAGGAGAAAATGTGAAAATGTAGATATCAAACAAAATGTCTGGCAGCCTGCACAGGCAAAACTTCCCATACATGTTGGGTCAGACACCACATTTTCTTTTTTTTTTTTTTTTTTTTTTTTGAGGATAAATCCTGTATTTGAAATGGGAGTTATCCAAATGTGATAGAAATGAAAGACGCTGCCTTTCTCTTCCGGAGGAAATTGTGAATGCCAACAAGAACATTTGGGCAGTGACTGAGGCAGCCCATGCCAACCAGGCTCCCGGAGATGACGGCTACCGATGACGGTTAGCACTAGGAGCAGCCAACGGGAGCTGTCAATGACAGGCTCCTGGTGCTTGCCCAGGAGGGAGAAACAGCACAATAAAAGGGGTCCATATAACCAGAAACACACTGTGAGTCTGTGTAGGATGGTCCTGGGCAAAATCTAGGAAGAGGTAAAATAATATTTATGTACTCATGGATATCAGATGAGCTGCCTTCTGCTTTCTTCTAGACAGAAGAAACTGACTGTGGCTTTCACATTTTTTCTTATTTTATGTGTGTAATTACACACTACTTTCTAAACACAATTTCTGGCATAAAAATTGCAGCGATGCTGCAGCACGTGACAAACAAATGTATTGGTGTGTTCACCATGCTAATAGTGTGGTGTCCCCTTTTGGTTATTTGCATATTTTGTGTTATATATATAGTGTTTAACTTTTTCTTCAAATCAAAGATCTAACAGTTAATATGGAATTTATACTCTATGCTTTTTATATTTTAGGAATCCATTCCTTGACAAATGACAGGAAATTAACCTTTTCTAAAGTGAACGTGTATCAGCCATCCTGCATATCACCATTTATTGCTGTTTCTACCTAGCCAGAGTTCTGCTGTTCTTTCAGTCTCATCTCCTCTTTGTGGTATCCTTCAAAATTCCCTCCTTAAAAGCATTTCCACAAAGAATCTCTTCAGGGGCTGAAATCAGTATGTGAATTACAGATGGGAGAATTTGTGTGAAAAAGCAAGGGAACAAGACAAATGGTGGCTCATGCTGTCATCCAGCAGTAACTATTAGTAATGGCTGGAAGGAAAACACAAAGTATTGAAATGATGGTAAGAGTGGTTCCTTTTAACATTTAGAGCCTCGCAAACAGGTTGATAGAGACCTGATTTGATTAAAGTTTGCCTGAAGTAAGCAACCATTCTGTAGGTTTAAGCCAGATTATTGAAATAAACAAAATACAAGCTGCTCTCCACACTGGTCTCCTGCATTATCCCATTTACCTTGCTGCAAGTTCCTTCCAGGGTTCTCTAGTGAGCTTTGCTTCTTCTAGCACAATTTAATCCATGTAAATCATTTCCAGTTTGGCTCTCCAAGTCTGAATGTTTGGGAAAGGCGCTGACAATTGTGATACTTTCTTAAACCTCCTAAGCCTTTAAGGTTGGATCGGAATGTTTTCATCCTATTTTTTCCTACGTCTCGGAAGCCTAGTCAACTTCAGCAATAAGAATACATGCATAAGAACAATAATCAAAGTATCTCTCAGTCTGTGATAGAAATTTCACTCTTTCAGTGGCAAACAGAATAGTAACACATGGAGCCACTTGGTAGCAAGAAAAAGAAAGGGTATGTATTGATATGTAGATGCAGCTTCATGTAAGGCCAAGAGGTAGACAGTTTTATATAGTGAAATTTGAATTTAGATATGCTTTAATTTAGGGTAATTTTAATTTGTATCCTTTTAGGCTCCCTGCTCATCCTCACACATGTTGTGTGAAGCTAGAAAGTCTGAAAGTTTCTCCTTAAAGGAAGGGAAARGAATGAGTGAAGGGAGAGAGCGGTTTTCTTCACTGATGACGAGCAGGTTGCTTCTGTGGGGAGCCCCAAGAATAAAACCAACATAAATTCTAATGGTGGCAAAGACTGATTTATGCAGTACTTAAAGAGTGTGAAAAATCTGTCTGAGCGCACTAAATTAGTGCTGAATCTGACTTTTTAAGTAGCAGTCATCAGTTTGCTGTCTGCTGGCAAAACTGTCTTGATAAACGTAGTACTTGTAAGACGTGGAGTATCTTCTTCAGTTCTTGATTTTATTTTTTTTTTGATGTGTATAAATCAAAGCAGTGAAATCACAAGGCCATACTTTTCTAAGGTTTGTAAAGAGATGGATAAAAGAAACAGCCTTAAGTAGATCTATAAGCTATTTCATGGGATATTGATCTGGTAGTTATTTTCCTGGATGTTACCTGGGGCCTGCGTTTATGAACTCTGCAGTAATGAAGGGGTTAACCCAAATTGTAATTAAGTAGTAGCAAATTGGCCCAGCTGTGGAACATAAAAGGCCAGAAGAAGCAAGGCAGCTTGTTGTTCAAGAGACAAGATTAGAAAGAAGTAAGAGGATCTGGTTCTAAGAAAAAAAAAACAGAAGAAGTCTGGAATTTTGGAGGACCTTCATAGGCTGTGGAGGTAAGCTGGGTTCTTGAGAAGAACTTGGCCTCTCTTTTGAGAGAAATGGTTTCTGTTATGTGACCTTTGGAAGAGAGTTTTTTTCTCGAGTAAATGAATTTGTTTGTGGTTTGTGTCTCTGTTGCTGCTGTTATCTGCTGTACTCAAGCATGGTTCTAGTTTGCTTCTGCGATGCTTTCCTAGACCCATGGAAACTTGGGCGTATGGGTTTTTTCTTCAGGCTTTGCATTTCTTCCTCTGCTTGGGCAATAGTTGTTTTAAAATTCATACATTTATATAAAATGCTGAATCTTCTACACAATTGTAGTTTTCTTGGTCTTCTTATATGTGTTAATATTTTATCCTGTAACTTTCAGGACAGATGGAGCCCTAATTATGAGCAAATAATTGAAATATTAAAAGCTTAAAGTTCTGGTATGAACTTGTTATGTAGCCAAAGTTGTTCTGCTTCTTGTGATCATGACTTTGACTTTGAGAAGAGTACCCTTATTTGTATATTTGACCTTAGGGCTAGCTTGGTTAGTGTTTCATTAGGGATCCCTAAACTCGCTTAGAGAAKGGAAGCAAAACAACTATATTAGTTGTATTACAGCTTAGCTGTGGTACAGGTGGCTTCTTTCCACTAGCAGGCTGTCTAGCTTGGGTGCAGTTGTGTGGCGGTTCACGCTTTTTCTGCTAAATCCTAAAACTATCTGTCTAGCCCTCGGTTGAATCCTTGATCAGACTCTTGACAATGGYCAAGTGTAGTCTCTTATTCTGACAAATTTTCAGTTATTTTGACTAGTGGGGTAGGATTTGCAGTGAAGCTGAGCACTAGGAATCACTTTTGTGTGGTGCCTAGGTTCAAGTTGAAGTTTTTGCCTTTAATACTGTTTAGTCTGTGAGCTCTACTTGGGGAACTTGGTGTCTGTTATTTAGAATGTTAAGCAATTCCTGAAATAGTCAAGCCTCGGCCTTTAAAGCTTAACATCTAAATTCTGAACTGTTGTGAAGGTGTTGTGGTGTATGTGTCTTTAGTGTTATTACTTATGTATGTATAGCTATTTCTTTATTAGAAAGGAAAATGCTATTCAAATTAGAGGGTTTTTTTTTTTTGCTTTTGTTATTGACACTTTTCAGAAAGTGAAGAAGTTCAGAAAGTMAAAGTTCATTCTCTAAAAGCTTTTGACTAAGTTTTAGCCTTTAAAGCATGAAAGCTAAAAGAGTACTGGGTTTTCTAGCTTTAAGTAAATCTGATGTTTTCTGTGTGTTTGCACAAGTCACTTGACCTGCTTCATTTGATGCAGCTGGGAAACTAGGTAACAACTAGGCCTTCAGSAATAACCTGAATGTTGCAGCAAAGCTGCTTCTAGCACATTCCAGCACCTGTGCCCTGTATGCAAATATGAGCACASTGGAACACTGAACTCYWATAAGGATCACCTGTGCCCTGTATGAAGATACAGGCTGCAGGTGATCATACAGGGCACAGGTGATCCTTATWRGAGTTCWGTGGTTAAGTGCCCTGRTCTAGAGAGCCAACACTGCCCTGCAGTTAAAGTAGCCTGCTTGTGGCTCTTTGGTTTTGTCTTTTTCTTTTTTAAAGGGGAGTGGGGAGAAGAGGTGGGTATTTTAGTCTTCCRGCATTTTCTCACATGTAAGTCTGACATCTTTGGAGCTAATCCTACATGCCTTTTCTCTTCCCACMRGGCTTCCCTCATCCCCTACAAATGCACAAAGTTTCTKTGGTGTGGTGTTATTATGTACCTAGAGATATCTTTTCCCGGGTAAAAGGAATTTTTTCTTGTCAAGAAAAAAGGACTTATCTCAAAGCAGAGCAAGTGCAGGGCATGGGTTTGGGAGTGCATCTGTTGAACACGAGTATAAATAGCTGTAAAGCGCTACCAGCTGAGGCTAGCACAYTTGCACATACGTTTAGCCACTGTTCTAGTAGTCTCCATGTGGCTGCTGTGTATGGATGGCTTCAGGTCCTCTAGGAAGGCAGTGGAGAGGCTTGGGAAGGACTGGATTTTCTCTAGCTCTGTTCCTTCTAGGATGCAAGTAGGCATAGACTGGAAAGAAATAATGGGCTGTGGCAGAAAGCTTGAATGAGATCCTACCCTGAAGCTAACAAATGAGTGAAAGAACCTGCTTGCTTGTGTCAGAATCTGCGAGGAGGAATAGAGACTGCCACGAGAGATGACAGGGCATCAGGAGCGAGACAGGCTCACTCTGCAGCACGGACCCGGCTGACCCTCCTTTGTCCAGCATCCCAGTGCTCTGAGCAGCCTGCAGGACAGGGACATTGGGAAGCCTTCTGTGATGCAGCTGAGCAGGGCACAACCATCTCCACTAGGAGCTCTGGGAGAGGAGTTTTTATTATTTCTTCCTCTTGCATAGCTGCTGTGGAGGAGCATAATGCATATGGAGCGGTGACATTTTCACTTGCAGGGGAGAAGACAACAGAATGTGGGCAGATCCTCAGCTGTGTATTTTGTCACTACCCGCTCAGTTTATACCAGCTAAGCAGCTGCCCCTACATTAGTCAAAGCGAGACCTCAGCTCCATATGCTTCCCCACCACCCTAAAGGCTCCATCGTGCCTGGGCTTCTAGTGGCTGATGGAGTGGGTAGTTCTGTTTATCCCTCCCCCAGAACATGTCAGTGAATACGTGGCCAGCTGTCACAGCCTGAAAAGGTCTCACACCCACAAAGGCATCACACAGCTCCAGGAGTTTCCTCCCCTTGCTTTTCCTGCTTAGGAACCCCAGGGAAACTATATAGAAACTGAGTCATGTGCCCCTAAAAAAAAATGCTGAAGGTGGAGCTTTCATGTACCTTGACATTCGTGGTGAGAAAAATTGTGTGTTATTCCTGTGTTAGTCCAACTTTGCCTAACAGTTTRGCTGCTCTTGGCAGAGGAAGTGCAGATGGTGGCTCCTGGCAGGCAGTGCTATTGGAAGACATTATGCTGCATGTGCACAGGTTGCTAAGCTAACTGGCAGTTTTTACGCAGTATAGGCTGCTGAGATCCTAAAAAAATCACAGAATTGCCCGTTGCAAATCGGAGGTCGGCTGCTTCCCTAGAAGGGTAAAAATTCCTGGTGCTGTGTTAGCAGTGCCATGTGTTCCTTGCTGCAAGTCGCCTTGAAATCCCAGGGGTGGGAATGGGAAGCAACTTGCCAGCTGCAATCAGATTGCAGTGAAAATACGGATGTGCTGCCTGGGAGCCGTGAGCTGCAGAGGATATAGTGCAGCATGGAGATGGTCCAGATCTCCCCTCATCAATACTGGGGGAAATTCAAGGAGCTTTCCAGCCGGGAATGATGTTTCTCAGTGCTAAAATGAGGAAATTGGATGGGCCTGTTCACAGTCCCCAGCTGAAAAGGAACACAGCCAGGGTTGAGGTGTTCTAGAGCTGCACTGATGGATCTATGGTTAAATCTATTTTTATGATTAAAAAGATTACTTCAGTAACCTGCATGCTAATGACATTTTCGGTGGGAAAAAAAGTAAATAACCTTTTGGGTGGAGCAAACTAATCCAGAAGTCTTGAGCAAAATTATGAATGTGAGCAAAAAAAAATTTAAAAAGGGAATTGAGAACTAAAACTCATTTTTCCCTTGGAGGGAAAAATTCTTCTTTTGCATGAATTGTATCATTTGAAGAAGGAAGCTGGCTACTAATAAGGTTAAATGTAAGGAATAATAATGGGTAACTGCTATGTGTTTTAAACCTTTAGACAATATTGAACTTCCCTAAATCTGTGAACAGAATTTCCTCGTATTCTATCTTGCACCACGCTAGTGTGTGCCTCAATGCACTAAATATGGCAAGGTCATATTTCATTATGGCTCTCTTATTAAAGAGAAGGTGTGTTGGTGGTAAGTGCCACCACCTCATCCTTCCCTGCCTCCCAGGAAGGAGGGATAGTTGTTTTTTAGAGGCTTTGGAATGTCACGATTTGCCTGGAATGAAGTGCTGCAGCCTAGGACCAAGATTTTAATAAATTGGAGATTGCTGTTCCCTTCAAGATGGTAAAGAAACTACAACAGATGCATTTAATCTTCTTAAAATTGTATATGTATTGTAGACATGGGAGAGAGATGAGTTGTACAACTATTTGAAAGGGGTGAAGCTTTAGGGGACATAAAAGTACAGAATTTGAAGGTTAAAGAGGAAATCTGAAACTAATACCATTGCAAATGCATTGTAAGTGGTATTAAGGATATGGAACAGCTGTTGGAGGAACTGGAGTGCAAAAGTGCTATTTTGAAGAATTTGAACTGAAATAACACTAGCCTAGAAAGGAATTGTGTGTCTGTGTGTAAGGCAATGGATGGTGAAAGGTGTTACACAGATCTTGTTTAACCTCTGTGGCSTAGGTAGAGAATTCTGTCATTCTATTTTTTAAATTAATGCTTTAACTTATTTCAGGGTTCATCTGCCAATAGAAATGAGAAACTACGATATGATAAAGAAATTGAGGGCTTGTGCAATGTCAAATTGCAAACATTTGCTTTGTTTTTCCTCCTATTGATGTATTGCTGAAAATAAAGTAGGATTCAAGGCACACATCCTTCCACCCAAATAGCCTTACTTCCGGGGGGAGGAAAAAAGAAGTTTATTCTTGCGATGACTGATCCGGTCAGTAACTTTACATCTCAGTGATGCTTGGAGAGGCCTATGTCAACTGAACCAAGTATGAAGAAAAATAGTCGATTAAAGAGTAGCGGAATGGTCAGAGCTATTAACATTATAAGAAGTTACTTGAAAGTTTCTGCAGGATAGCGTTGCTTTAGTAAGCTGCAGCTCAAGTCATGCCTCGAGGCAAAATTCTGGGGATATTTAGATGTTGAATGGGTAAAAATAATCAAACTTGTTTAAGGCCATGTGACAGATTATAGTAAGAGTTGGAAAGGGTCCTAGACACTCACTTTCTGTTCTAATCACTGTGAAAAGGCTTTTCTGTCAAGTGGGAAGTATTTTGTAGGACTTGTCAAAAGAAGTGTACTAAAATTCTTTGGAGAATATGTTTATTTTCTAATGATCCTGATGATTTCAAGCTGTGAGTCAKATACCCTGGTATAATTTGCTTATTGTTTTAAATTCATCCTAAGTCGCAATTCCAGAAGCAAATCTGATACTAAATGGAATACAGTGATGGAAATCTTCTATTAAAACTTAGCTTATTCAATTAAAAATGAGATATCCCTAGATGTTTTCCTATAATGTTCCATTATTATTATAAAATTTTCCTACTATATTAACTTGAGCTAGGAAGGTATAGATGAAGTTTATCTCTTTGTGACTTTTCCCTAGGGATACAGAGAAATTCTACTTGAAGATTTTTTTCTTCTTTATACCTTCTTTTTTTTTCTTTATTGGACATATATTTTCTGTTTGCATTGCTGTCTTCTAGATTCCTTGCTGTTAGCSCATGTCTCCTTTGATACACAATATTCCAGCTGAGGCCTCGGCAGTGCTGAGGACAGCAAAAAGATGTGGTGCATCTGGCAAGCTCTACTGATGTTTATGCATCCCCCTATGATGACTGCTGGTTTTGCAGCATCAGCAGCATGACACTTCCTTCTATTCCCTAATGTAGCTCTTTAAATAGATACAAATAGGAAAAAAGAACATGATTTACTTCTCATTTAAAGTGCTTGGGTTTTTTTAATGTGAGTTGTTTTAAAGCCACTTGAGATTTTCTAATTTCACCT
Source organism: Nothoprocta perdicaria (assembly GCF_003342845.1). NCBI lineage: Eukaryota > Metazoa > Chordata > Aves > Tinamiformes > Tinamidae > Nothoprocta > Nothoprocta perdicaria. The sequence continues at coordinate 1,754,625 of NW_020455477.1, forward strand.
ATATTTATTAACTAGTATTATTKTATGTCCTGTGTGTTGGAAACTGCCCTCAATTCATTTATTAGAATCAATTTTAAAGCTATATTTGCCTAATCTGTGATGAGTAATTGATACTTTTTGAATGATGGAGTAATGTAAGTGGTGCTCTGACATTATGGAGTAGAGGAAGGATTGGGAGACCCTCTGGCAAACTTGAGCCATTGATCAGTGTTTCAGGAAGTGCACCGAGAGCTTGTATACACTGTGCAACGTTATTCCCCCCAAACTTGTTCCCATCTTGGGGATGGGTAGAGACCAAAGGAAGAAATGGTAACATTTTATTACTCCATGGAAATTGTGGAACTGGTGAAAAAATGCATTCCTATTATTCCGTTCTAAGAGCTGAAGTCCTAAACAAGTGGTATGTGGTATTCAATGTGGTATTCAAAGTTTGCAGTATAATGTTTATCTAAATAGCTCAAGTGCTTGTTCTTACGTCTGGATACAGTGGAAATTTGGGTAGAATGGGCGTTTAATTTCTGTCTAGTCAGTGAAACAGATTGAACTCTGGACAAGTGTGCTATTGAAATAGATTACTTCTATCTTGTATTACTGCCTCTAAATACTAAAATGTCACATGAAGAAAACGTGCTTAATATTGCATAATTTTAACTGGCCAAGCAATGGGTCTTGGCAATGCATCTGTGCACAGTCTGAACCTGGTGCTTTCTTCCACACTGAGTTGTAGAACAGCTTCACTGGGACCTGGTCACTTCAGAGTTGATGTCTTTCCCTCACCTATTGGAGCAAAGAACAACTTCTGGTGCTTTATTCATTAGATAGTTATCAGAGCATTCCCTGTGTTTTAAACGTTAAGAAAATTGCTTGGAAACAATATATTTAACAAAGTAGCCTCTCATTTACTCTTTGCATAACTTAAAAATGGTTTGGGCTCCCCCTTCCCTTGCTTTTAGAAACCATTTAATGCAGTTTATGACACTAATAATCCCCTTGAAATTGGTTATATTACTGTAGTTTGTTATAGTGTTAACTGCCCTTGTCTTCAGCTTGGTCCATTAATTGAAAATCCGTCCATTAACTGAAAATGACATGATTTCTTCAGGGCTATTACCTTATTTTGAGGTTGTTGGAGATCACACGTGATAAAATCTAATGAAAAATCTTAATTCAGCTTTTATGAAACAATGATCCACTTACGAGATGTCTGTGATGCTTGCATGCAGTTGATTTCACTGCATCACCAAAGATGAAAGCACATACCCAACAGCTGCTTTGATGCAAAGACAGCTATTGTCCCAAGGAGTGGATTATTTGGGAAGGTAATGCTGAAYGTGGCAATTGTAATGACAGGATCTTAAAGCCTGAGCCTTGCCATTCTGAGCAGTGGGGATTTTGCCAATGACTTCAAAGACCAAAAGACCAACCTATTGCGGAGAAGTAAACTGTACTATGTATTTTCARACATATCCAACAGAAGTGCAAAAGGAGCCATAAGTAAGACTATTCAATGCCAGTGTAGTCTGTGGTTTTTAGAAAGGAAAAAAAATATTATTCAATGAATTGGAACTAAAAACTTTAGAGGGTGAAAATCCTACAACAGATTTCTCCAATGTATGTCCTTAGTGTTTTTAGTGACCTATATTTGCAGTCCCTAAAGTTCTTTCTCCTTGACTAAGACAATGCCAAAAAATGAGAGAAATTAACTATTACAATTAACAATTGTCTCTCAGTTACAATTAACTATTACAAATGAGCGAAATTATTAACAATAACGTGTACATAATGTACAACATTATTAATAAACCCTGTAATCCACTCTAAGAAAATACTCTGTTCATAAAATCTTGGTGTGAACTCTGGAATTACCTTATTGCTGCTTCTCTGTTTTCTTCTCACACCCTTCTTAAATTTTATCAGTTCATCTGCTAGGAATTGTCAGCCTATAAGTGCTATAAAATTACACAGTGTCAGTAGGATATATGAACAACCTTTAAAATTCACTCGTGATAGCTTCCAGTAGGGCTAAATTGAGCCAAATAATGGCTTATCTAGAACAGGTTTCCTAGTATGAAGAAAGCTCAGGAAATCCTTTTTCCTGCTTTGTACAGGGCATCTCTATTTTGATTACTCTTCTCTCAGGCTGAAGAGGGAAAGCTGGAAACRCAGACTTCCTTTGAAACAGGATGCCTGGGTTCATTCTGTCGCCCCCACATAAACATCAGCCCTTCTGTGCCTGCAGTAACAGAGTCTGAGCTCCCACAATAGATACTGGGAAAAGACTGCACTTCTGACAACAGAGAGAACAACGAGATGTAATTATTTGTTGCTTGGAGAACGTGCCAGCAGTGGTGGTGATGATGATGATAATAAGAATGCAATAAAGCATTGCAGATAGGGTTTCAATGTCATTCGATTCTAGCAGAAGATGCACAAATGGAAGGGCAAAATATGAGTATTGGCAAATACCAATGTGTCTGAACCTCATTTTTTTTTGACATGAACAGTGTTGCTTGCCTTCTCTTGGGTTTTGTAAATGGAAAATGCTTGGGTGACACCAGATGTTCAGTGGTTGTGCACTTAAAAATGTACGTTTAAGTAAAACTGCACTTGAAAATGACATGGGTGAAATTTGTATCATCCCAACTAGAAGTAGTAAGTTTAACTTTCTGCATTTACTTCTGACCACCTCAGTGCCACCTCCCCTTGATGCCCATGTCTGTGCTTGGCTGGTCCTCTAGAAGGTGAGACAGAAATTCTTACGGCTTCAAGGACTCGTTTACTGCTCTGCTTCCCAACGTTCCTGGGTGTGTATGAGGTGGCCCTCTTCAAGAGCAGCAGTTATTCTATTCTGTCATTTCTAATGCTAGCTGAACTCGGAGAGGTGTAGTGAAAGTTTCCAGAACACATGCACGCACACACATGCATGCAATAAAAAAAAATCAAAATAAATAGGATAAACACTTAGTGAGGATGCTGAGGAAAAGGCATCAGGTTCTATAATTTAGCTTTTCCCTAGCCTGTGGTTCCATTTCAGTTATATATTGAAAAAAAGAGAAAAAATATTAAAATCAATACAGATAACTTCTCCATTTATTGTCATGGTTCTTGAATTAGATCTATAGTATGTTTATATACTGCTTAAGCACTTTCTATTTATGCCTAATTTGATTTGACGTTAGAACTATACTTCTGCCTGGTGCATTATCAATCTTCTTTGAAGAAGAAATTGCCTCTATATGAGAAGTACATCATGTATAGGTATATATCATTCGAAGAGGAAGCACAGTTCAATTCTTAAGGATGTCTKTTGGTTATATCAACACATCAGCACACACACTCTCCAGGGATGACTGTCAATTGCTTTTCCTTTGTTACCTGAGAGTAAAATAGAAGAAACATAAAAACTTTGGCATTTATTAATCTCTACCCCTTAAAAACTTTGCTATTTATTAATTTCTATATTTTTAAAGTTTGACTCTTAATATACTTAAAGGAAAAGTACTTCTGTGGATTCCCACTTTAAGGAAATTGCTTGGGATAGACAATGAATGTACAGAGGAGTGATTGTCACTGTCACACTTTCTACATTAAAAACAATGGTGCTGCAAAGTGATTGTGAAGTTCATGTTTTGGAAAGGTCTGCAAGACCTTGAACTCGGAGGTCATGTTCCCAGCATAGCACTGCTGACCTCTGACTCTCATTGAGGAAGAATGTAGTCAATTCTTTTCCACTGTTAATTTCTTAGATTTAAATAGTGTTTAGTAATTGAGTTTTTATTTAAAAATTGTCTTGATACAGCCTTGAGAAATCATTGCAGGGAGAAATGCCTTAAACTGAATGGGCTGACAGCTCTCCAGTGCTCTTCTGCTCCAAAGCATTTGCTTTTTAGGGGAAGGTGTTTAAATAAAAATCAAAGAGGAGATGATGCTGGAAATGTATGAATGATGACACAGCTAAATGCAGTRTATTTGTGACCTGTTAGTCTTAAAGATTACAGAGGAAAGTCAAAACCAAAGTATCTGAAATTTGTATTAAGAGAAATACGCAAGTATAACCTAAGGCTTTAACTGCTTTAAGTATAAAGTGGTTGCAAAATATGCAATTAGTGAAATATGCCTACTGCTTCTCCTCTGCATCTTATGTTTTTATTATATTGTGAGAGTTTTATCAAAACGTGTATTTGGCTATACTTGATGGTGGTGACAGAAATGACCTTGCTATGAAGTACAGACAGTACCAGCTCTCAAATACTGCAGGAGATGTCCTAAACTGTGACCAGACTTTCCTTCTTTCTGACCATCCCAGGCCTTCATCTTGAAGTGCTTGGCACAACATTTATCATAAATTCTGATTGTTAGTACTTAACCTATAGCGATACTAATGCATGAAATGTGAATATAAAACAAACAAAGGCTTACCCAGGAAAACCATCACTCACTTGGTTTATTTCTGACTGTTATTGCTGAAGCTGGTAAGAAYAATAAACTTTCTGCCATGTTTCAACAAAGAATTTGATGACATATATTCCTCCAAGGTGTGTGTGTGTGTATGTTTTTGAGTTTTGTTGTGTTTTTTCCCCCCCTCTCTTTCTATATGTGTGTGTGTATAACTAATTCCAAAGAATTAACATACTAGTGTCACTAGTTGCAAAAGAGGGCAGAGATCCTGACTACTTTATTTCAAGCATCTTATCAAACTAGGTAAGAAGTCTGCCCAGAAAATGAAGGTCTCAATCTAGTCATCAACCAGTTCACTTTTGTGAAACTGATAGATTTACTATTTTGCTGTTCAAAAAAGATTAAAAGACACATATGTGGACAATGACATAGAAAAACACTATTTTGCAAGCTATGCTGGGCCCTTTGATAACTAATTAGCATTGTAGTTCCATAAGGAGCTCTTTGATAATAGTGTTGATAAGGGATTAAAATATTTAGTGGAATACARGTACATGCTCCCTTCAATACTGCGGTTTCCTCACAAGAAATCTCAAATTTTCTAGATGGATATTGTGGCCTAAAATAACAAAGCCCTTTTGAATGGGTGTAGGGATATGTGTGCCACCTTTTTGTACTTTTTTTTTAAAACCSATATGATAATTTTAAAATACATTAGCGTTACCTCTCAATTGACAGTATATTGAAAGAAGTTTTTGTCCACCTTTATATCTGTTTCTACTATGGAAATTTACACCAAAGCCAAGAAGGGAAATCAAAATATATTTGTCTATTTGGAAGTCTTTAACTGCKGCACATGGTAGAAACTGAATAAGCACAGAATCTGTGTATTTCTATCAAATACTGCAAAGTATGTACATTATGATTTTGTTCTTAACAGAGCTGGTAATGATTTTTTTGTGTTTATTCATCATGTTCTTATTAAAACTGCTTCGTCTTAGACCTCATCTTAAAAGGCCAAACTACTACTTTCTGAGTTGCTAAAGTAAATTGTTTTAATGTTCTGTGGATTATGTGGATGTCTCATGCTGAGAACTTTTGTCCTAAAAGAGGTAATAATAGCAAAGCCGAAGGAAATTAATGTAAAATACTTGTGATGGAGAAAAACATTGTAAGATTGCATGTTAGATCTCTATATGGAGTCACTGCTTTACAGTATTTAATCTCTTTATCCTCCTGAAGATACTGCAAGGAGAAATGGTTTCAACCTTGGTCTCTGGAGCAGACACTAAGGCATTGCATAATGAAGATCCACACTGAGTAAGTGCCTTGGTTCCTAGGTACTGTAGCACAATGCAGGTCTTGCATGCTGTCAAGAGACGCTGGTGTGAATGCTCATGATATTATGGAAGAACACATTTTGCAGAGTTCTGGACAGAATTTGGGTTTTACATTTTCTTCTGAGTGCAGGGCCTGAACAAAAGAGGGTAATTCCTYACAGATGATGCTTTAATTTAGGGGTACCCCCTAACCAGATGATCAAGCAATCATCTGAGGTCGTCATGCTCAACCTACCCAGTACCTCAACTTAGAGGGATTCCCTACAGTGTTATTGAACATACTGGTCCTAAAGCCCAGCCCCTTCATGTGAGATTTTACATTAATATAAGCTATACTGCTTTTATAGATGTAGCATGCACATTATGCATGTAAGCAAGCTGTGTCACTGAATGGAGAACAAGGAAGGCTGTTTGGGTTTAACACTTTTCTGTCTCTTAGCTTCCCTCCCTGTGCAAGGGAAATGGTGATCGTGATACAGACAGTGCTGTGAAGTTCTCAGCCTTATGCAGTGCTCTCTGTAACATTCATACCTTGATGTGACATTCGGAAAGCTGTGAAGCTCTTCTCCCTCCTAGCTGACCAAGAGTAGTTTGTACCGTTGCACATTGTACTGCTTTTATTTTTCTCAGGAACAACTTCTTTTTTTTTTCATTTTATATATATACATATATATTTCCCCTTCTCCCAGATAAAGCATGTTTATTCTGGCAGGATTTCAGACTTGCCTGGGTCTATCTTTGTGGGGTATCTCAAGATTTCCTCTAACCATTGTTTATAGTGTCTGTGCCAGTTTGGAGACTGGAACTGTTTTTTATCCTACAGAAGATCATTTGGAAAAAAAAAGCMCTTAAGGCACTTTCTTAAGATTATGATTTAAATTATAATAATCTCCTGAGGTCCTTGAGAAATAGGCCAGTCTCTGATCGCTCTTGTGCAGTTGCCAACTTGTCAGAAATATGAGGAGAAGGATAGAATGTGCCTGCTTTTCTAATTAGCTKTTTTTCATGTAGTAACTTATATACCCTTCTTTTTAGATGACAAAAGAAATAGGCTACTGGAAAGGCGTGTTGCCTACTGAGTCTTAAATTGTTGCTTTACTGAATTATTTCAAAATGATGGTGGATAGTTAAACCAAGTGGTGATGTAAACTGCAGTGGGACTGATGTATCTTTTCAGAGGATCTCTTCAAAAGCAGATAGGAGGAAAAGAGAAGAGGATTAAAGTTCTAAAACTTGGGTTTAAACAAAGACCTGATTTGAGCAAACTTGATTCTACTGTCAGCAAAGTGTTGCTAATGTCCTTTCAGCAGAGCAGTGTAGGACAGAATGGGTTACACTTCATGATTTTATTTAAATGGGTTGTAATTTCAGAAGGTGGTCTCTTTTGCCCAAGTTTATTTCTGTAATGCATTTTCAAATGGCTGACTTTAAAACAGCAGAAACTATCTCAACTTTCTTTATTGATTTATCCTTTAGAGACTTCAACTTGATATTACCTTACTGAAAAAAGTCTACTGGACTCTGGACACTACTATCCTGTCCCCAATAGCAAGATAATACATGCAAGTGAAAAAAACTATTGCAGTTTTGAGATACAAATTTCCAGGGAATTTTGTCACTGTTTCACAGATCAATTACCCCAGTTCAGACATAGAAATTATTTTATTAATATTGTGAGTGCTGCTTTAAATATCAGAGCGCAAAATCAGCTCTGAAGAATAGAGAAGTTAGGCCCCAGGTGAAGTCAAAATGGATGACTTTATRCTGAAAAACTTAAAGAATTGCCACCAGCACATCAAAGTATTGGTAACTTTTTCACTTCAGATTACATCCAGTTTTCAATAATAGTAATGTGTGAACCATTGCAGATGCTTCTGCAGTGTGGCTGAGAGAGGAAGCCCTTGGTGGGTAAGTGCCTGGTAGCTCCGAAGTGGCACAAGGAATCTGGGAGCAGGATGGATGTAACAAACCCTTTCTTTCCTCCTTGAACCCCACAGCAGGGTGGGCATGTTGCCTGTGCTGTGGGTTGCACTGATAGCAAATCTAAATATGAATTTTCACTAGTGAAGTGTTCTTGGGAAATGTGCATATACAGTTGACTTTTGCATCCTCATAACTAAATAACTGTATGTGTGTGGGGGAACGCAGTCTTTTACTGGTTATGTTTTAGAAGTAACCTCTTCTTCCCTGTGTCTGCCTCTGGATAAGCAATTGTTGTTGTATTGATGCTAAATCCTTTTGGAAAATCAGAGGAGAATTACTGCTTAGTTTTGACCAACCTATGAACACTTAAGCTATCAGATGACTAAGCTTTACCACTAATAAACTTTCTCCCTCCAGCTGCAAGTCAATTTGGGCATTTTGTCATAGAATGTCAAATATTTTCTTTGGTCCATTAAAAAATAAAAAAGCTTATCTTAGCACCTAGCTACATTTGACATAATGTTAAGAAACAGTCGAATCTAGCTGCTTCAGTCTGTAATAAGCCAAACCAGGAAAAAAGGAAAACAATTTAAAAGTTATTCCTAAAGTTTTGTGGATGTTATTCTGCTCAGGCAAAGATAGGTTTTGTGTTTTGCTATGTATGAGTGAGGTATTTTATTAATTCATTTGGCGGGGGGAGGGGGGGCAGGGAAGGACAGGAACTTTCTAATAAGTTTTAAAGAGTTTTCTAGGATTAAAGTCAGTGGTTTGAACTTGCCTGAAGTGACTGTATTTGCTCCAGTGTTGATCAGATCCAACACACAAGAAAAACATATTATGGTTGTGGTGGTATGTTGATTCAAACACACCCATTTAAATGCTGTAGGCAAAAGCCAGTGGGAAGAGCCAAGGGAAATAATGTAAGCATTCCTGCAAGGCCCCCAGTCATGAGACACACACATTTCTTATTCCACTCTAGATTCCTTTATCTTTTGTAAAGGAGAAGGATGGATAAACCCATGTGGATAGAGCCACTTGACCCTTGGTTATAATACTTCTAATACTGYTGAGCTTAACTGGCACGATTCTTGTTTGATTGCATGAATAAATGTTGGGATTTGTTCTCGTGGGCAATAGAGGAACAACCAGTAGGTTCCAGTGGGTCATGTCCAAGGAAATACCACAGTGAMGGCAGAGGACTGAAACTGGAGAAGACAGCAGCTCTGGTAGGCTTTGCTCCATTGATTGTCAAGTACCTCTTTACAGATGCTGTCAGTAGAAATGCTTTTACTTTCCCAAGTTCCCTCTAAAGGTACTTTCTCTCTCATTACCATCTGCTCAGCTGCAATGTGGCCCCCAGGTGCCAGCACCTCATGCCATTCCTGGGATGTCGTGGCCACGTAGGCAGCAGCGGTGATTGGAGTGCAGCTCTCCTGATGAGGTGCTCAGCAGTTTCTCGGAGGGGAGCGAGGGAGCAGAACCAGCCAGTTTTTCCTGACCCTGTGACCCTTCAAGTATTCGCGKACGCTGGCCCTGATCCCGGCCCTTCTGCAGCTGGAGCGCAACGGTACACAACACTGCCGGGGCGTCTCCGGGGAGAATTCCATACAAGTATAAAGGGGTAGGAAAACAAAAAATGAAATTAATGTAAACTGTGTGCTGAGGTATTAAATGAATCTTCTGCAACGGGCACCTTGCCAGCAACAATGTTATTCAGTCAGCTGACAGTCTTTGTGAAGAGGGCAGATGTTAGTTATTGTATATTTACATCTGGGGGAAATCTGAGCTGATAAAAGCTATGCATTTGTTTGGCATAAATTGTGAATATGCCTAGCTTCACACAAATATTGTTTCTTAACCAGTAGGCACGGTTCTTTTGGTATAATAAGTCCAAGTCTATTCTATAGATCTGTTAAGTAGTTTGATCAAACTGTCAGTACCTTTTTCTTGTGCCCTTACTTTATCTGCTCACAGCTAGCAAATAGGAAAGCTCCCATTTTGAGTTGCAGTCCAAACCTGGAGCTGATAAACAGATATAACTAGATTCGACTGCTCCGCTTGCAGAGGTATGTGTGATTATTTTAACTATCGTTCCATCTTGTCTGTTTGTCCAACTTCTCAGACAACTCTTTGCATTCCTCCCATGGTAGCGTGGCCTTCAGCAAGTGAAAGGGCTGGTTCACTTAGGTACTGGTGCACCCATTGGTCCCCTGGTTTAGRCAGTGTGACTTTGGAGAACTGTGATTTTTCTCAGAAATAAAATATATAAGCATTTATGTTTCCCTTGTGTCCCCTCCTTCCCACCCCTCCAAGGTTGTTCATCTCACAGTTTATTCATTTCCAGACAAGCTATATYTAGATACTTTAGCGCTTGAACAACATCACAGAATTAAAGTTGCTCCAACTTCTCACTTGGCAGATGGAACGGAGCGATGTTGTGATGCAAATGTCTTCCTTGAGTGTTTACAGTCCAAAAAGTTTTATTTTTCCTTTTCTTGGAAGGAAAGTGGTGTTTAGAAATTCTACTTCAACAAATCCTCTTAATCTCCTTCTTGTCCTGTTGYCATCAAACAATATTCTTGCATTTCAGAGTGTTTGACAGCTTGGTATTTCTTACAATACCACTCCAGCTATCTATACATACACAAATGGCTGAGCTCTTCACAGTATTTTGAGCTCCAAATTGCTGTTACTGACATGGGAGTATGATAACTAAAATATACAATTTAAATCAATTACTTGAAAAATATTTCCATTTTTATCAGCTCAGTAAACTGAATTCTCACTGACTTTTGGTCCTTTGTGATTCTGTGACCTATTATCAATAATGCTGTGAATGGCTAAGCCCATATTAGTAGTAATGGTCCAAACTGGTTCTTTATTGCAGTTGCTAACAGCCACTGGTTTAGGCTGTGGTTCTTTATTGCAGTGGTTGGAAGTTGTATCTATGTCACTCAGAGAGTAGGCCAAAGAATGTAGCTAATTGAAAGGCATGAATTTTGGGGTTTCTGTACAAGTTCTGCAAAATAAGCTTTTGGAAAGTTGCAATAAGCTGGCATTACACCAGACCACTCTGTGGAAGTCTGAGATGTTTGCAAAGTTATGTTGGAACTAATTTCTCTCTTTGCTTATCCAAAGAGTTACAGTTTAGCCGTGTCTGGTGTGTTACTGTACTGTGCAAGTAATTAGTAATACCTTTTTAGATGTGGAAAGGTTCCTTGGTTGCAGCTAACCTTTTCATAGACCAGCAGCTTGAAGTGCTGCAGCAATGTCATCTTTCAGACCATTCAAATTGCAAGGGAGCCGATTCCTGGGGCTTGTGCCTGCTCTTGAGCACTGGAGCTTTTACATAATTTCTGGAGGTTATGATGTGTAGGATCCTGTTTGTGCCAGATGTCTGTGGAACTGCTGACCAGAAACTAATGAGTTGCACGGAAATGCCTTTCTCTGCTATAATTGTTATCAAGGAAGTGAGGGATGCTGACTGCTGGAAAGTGCAATACTTCAGGATCTCTGGCAAATTACTTGAGCAGCGAAGTACAGGAGAAACTGCTGGAGGATGATGACTCCTTGGAGTACACTGTGTATGTGAATAGTTAACTGTTTTGGAGCAGCTCCCTTGTTCTTGCGGCACAACCTTCAAAGAGGTGAAGCGAGTAGCCTTGTTGCACACACATATTGGGCTTTAAAGTTCAACCATATAGTGCCAGTGGGTTTGGGAAACAACAGTGACTCTTTGTTTATGGAAAATCTTTACTCCAAGGTTAGGGTCCATCCCTGCTCTTCTTTCCCGTTCCCATCCACTGGCCTCGGGCTGGTTTCAGAGTGCTGTTCATCTTTGGAAGATGTTTCATTAAGACACCAGTAGTGGCTAAAAATGTATTTGTCAACACAGACCTGGACTTTACCATAGTTCAAAGTACAGAAGGGTGTGTGTTTCTATAAAGGTTATTCCTTTTGTCCCCTTTGGGTTAGATTTCAGAATATTAGGATCCATGCTGGCAGTTTATCGCGGAGAATTACTTTGCACCATCCCCAACATGACACCCTCAGTAGTTAACTGATTTGTCTCAGGCCCATTTCGGTGGTGCCCAGTGAAGCCGTGTGGACACAGTCCTGGGCAACACGCTATAGGTGACATTAYTTGAGCATGGGGTTAGACTTGCATGATCCCTAGAGCCACTTCCCATTCTGTGATCTTTGTGATTTCAATGTCATGTTATTTGCCCATGCATAGGTCATGGAAATTCCACTTTCAGGCTGAGATTTTTAAAGGACTTTCTGGGAAGACGTGACTCTATGTCAAGTCTTTTGCTAATAAGTTCTAGTCTGAGTGTTTATTTTTAGACAGAACTCTTGTTTAGCTGCCTGACAACTCTGGTTGTGAATTTGTTCTAACAATTTTTCAGTGTTTGGATTAGCTTAATTGGATCACACATCTGAGGAAATCAAAGGATTGTGTTATTGCATTTCAACTCAGATTTTGACACTTATTTTGTGGATTTTCAGCTGTTAGATGCAAGTAGTTTGTTCAGATAATGTGTTAAGGATTTCAGGGGATGAACACTCTGGGAAAATACCTGTTTCCTGGGCCCCTATGCAAAGGTGCCAGAATGACAAAGAAAAATGTTGGATGACAGGCAGGAACTATGCAGCATTTTGAGGGAAAAGCAGTTAAAACCCACAAACACTGCCAAGCTTTGACTGGCAAAGGGTGTTTGTCACATCACCAAATAGCTGTAAGTCTCAATCTGTATAGATATCTCTTTTTCTTCTTTTTTATTTTTTAAATTATTATTGGTACTTTAACCTGAATCCATCGAGATCCTAAGTGTTTCAAGAGATTCCTGTGAATTCCCTAGACTAATTGAAAGAAGTTTTGAGTATTGAGTGTCACAATTTGAGTGGTTTGACACATAGGTATCAACTGAAGRAACTCTGTGCTGCGGTTTCTGCTTCCTTCTCGAATGATGCCCGTGTCTCTTCAGGATGCCTCAGAAGGGTTCTTGCCTGTGTTCACAAAAATAAAAGGTCCCTTTAGAATCGGGGGTGAGAAGCAATAACCTGTACACAGAAAACAACCCTCAGAACTAATAGCATTAGTGGCTATTCTGGTTGTAAATAGGCATGCATGTCTGTGAAAGAAGACAAGACAAGTTGTAGAGACAAGAGCATAACTTGGAGACTTGGAGATAAATTTTTTTTTTTTTTTATGCACATCTGTGCAACTTGCTTCAGMTTTTTCTCTTTCCTCCAGAAAGCAATTCTAATAGAAACACTGTACCTGAAGAAAATTAATTAGTAGCAAAAAGAAGCATCCAAACCCCTTGAGGCGATACTTTTTGGAACAGGTCCTACAGTATTTGTCCAGCTTTATATAAAATCAACAGTTCTAAGGAYAGGCTATAAACAAAATGAAAAGTAAAACCTGTTGGGAGTTGGTGGTCTTTAAATTGCTGTAAATGATGAGGGGCTGTGTAGTACTTGTGAAAACCAGATTGCTTGTTTTGAATCAAAATGGAATCCTAGCTCTGATTTAAAAAATAGGTGTCAAAATTGAGTTCCTGAGATCTAACTTAATTACTTCTACATGTATGAGGAAAAGCCAAGCTCTATTTAATCTTAAACAGCTATGACATGTGTGCATAYGAATACATACAGTGCAATCAAAGACTGTACATCTTGTCACTTCCTGCACAAGTGTGAACCCGGGTGAGCAATACAGAGGAATCCCGCAGTGGGAATATCCCACTCGGAAGTTCTCTATGTGAGGACAGATAACGTTAAAGCAGAGGGACGCTGCTTTTGTCCAGTAATGTGCTACTTGATGAGAAATTATCCAACAAAAATGGGTGGGCTATTGCAAAGCAGACTTCATGCTCTGCTTTATAAACAAAGAAGCCGCAACTTGGGAGAAAATAACAGAAAGAATGAGACAGTGCATCTGTAGGGCTTTGTTTGGGATTTGGTGCAATTTTTGAAGAAACATCCTCAAAAAATATTGTATTCATGATGCTTTGAACACAACAGCATGTAGTTGAAAGTAATAAATTGATTAGGAAATAAATTTAAAATCCTCAGCCTTCAAAATTTCAGCTTTCTTTCCACAGAAAAAGAAAATGCTTGAGATGGCACCTGAATTTATAGTTCAATTTTCATTGCCTTAACCTTTAAGGTATCTCCACATATTAAAAGAGAGGGAAAATAATGTGCGTTTCTAGGATACCTCAGACACATGTTCTCAAAAGCACTTTGCAAGGTTTGAATGAATTAATTTCATAAACAAACTGAATACTTTGAGAAAGTATGTTTGAATGTTTGCCAAACCAGTAATTTATTTTCACTTTTACTAGTAGCTTCTTTCCTCTGCTCTCCACAAATACTCCTACTGGAAATTTTGTTTGCAAGAATATTAGAGAGGGAGAGTCATGAATATTCACAGGAGTATGCATTTGCAGGGCAGCTCTGGGGAAAATGCATATTCTTAGAAAAATTTCTACYGTTCCAGTCATATGATTGAGAGTTTTTGTTCTCCTAGAATTCATCCCAATAATGAAAAAAACAAGAACATCCATCTTCTGCAATTTCAAGACAGAATTTACTTCTCATAAACAACACAGTATAGCAAAATAGTTTTGTCTTTAGTATCATCTTGTTTCCTGACTATTTTCTTCCCTGTCATGAGTCAGATACTGTAACTTGCTTTGCTGAGGTTGGTTCTGAACTCTGCTGTTTGCTGCTGGGGTGCTAGGACCATGCAAGTAAGTCATGGTTGCTCTTCAGGCCCTGATGATAGAGCTGCCTTCTGCCTGTGCCCTGCTAGTGACACAGTCTTCACCGTCCACATACTGTGTTGGGGAAGTTTGCAGGTTTTCCTTGCGCTGCCTCTGTTTGAGCTGCTTGTTGATAACTTGTATAGAGGGCTAACGAGCTAGGATGGCTACTTGTTGCAATGACTCCCATTTTCTTGTGATTCTTTATTGCTCTCTGCCAGCCGTGATCATTTACTGTTTCTAAGCAGAGGTTTTTTTCTTAAAACTATTTTAAAGCAATGTGATGACTGCCGTAAGAGGCACAGTTTCAAGACTGCAGCCTCTGTGCACTATATTGTCAGAAAGATAGTATCAACAAACCARTTTTCCTTTAGAATGAGATGGAAATCTCACACCTAACTTGGCTTACCTCAATAACTTATTTAAACATACAGAGCTTAGCCATTTGCTTATGCCAGTAAGTCATCAAAATCCAAAGACATCAATGATTTGCTGCAAGGTAAAGAAAGAAGTTCCTGGTTAGGATCCCATATAGCCTGACTCCTTTGCACTGATCCCTAAGCTTTGTTTGTTTATTTTTGAATTAAGAATACTTCTGACAGGAAGGATGGTACTGTATCATAAGCCAACTTTTTGCCCATTTTTAAGGCTATTTTAAGGCTTTCTGAGTGCTGGTAAGGACAAAGTATAATAGAACTTTTTTGGAGTCTAGCAGGTCATGTCCGCTGGGTCTGTTGCTGATGTGCTTGGTAATGAAGACAAATTGAGCAGGTTCTTCTGTTCATTACCTGCATAATGCTTTATAAACAATAAGATGTGGTTTAGAAAGCAGAGTTTAAATAGACGGTGTCAAGTTAGATTTAATCTTGAATGTTGATATTATAAAATATATGGCAATTTTGTTTAATTGAAGATAAACACAGTATTCCTATGTAACTTTCAGAATATAAAAATTCCAGTTGAAATAAATTTTTAAACAATCATTCCCTAGTGGTGCATATAACCCAAACACAGTATTAGAACCAGAAAATGAAGCTCATTCACAAGTCTAAACAAATGTATAATTGACTAGTTTATTTTCACTTCCGAAGCAAATGGGAAAAGTAAGCAAGCAGAATCATTGGTCAAAGGAAAGGTCAATTTAAAACATTCTTTTAAGTTTAGTAATCAAAGGTGATGTATGTAATGCAATGCAATTGCACTGTAATGCAATATAATTTTTTCCCTTCTCTATATGCTTTTTGAAATCTGGCAGATTTCCTGTAATATGAACTTCACAGATATTTTCCAGAACCTGGAAGTACTACTACCTGATTGTGTTTAGTTTTTTTGAGAACTACAGAATATTTTCTGCTGTAATTGTCTATGGTAATTATGAGGAATGTTTAATGATGGTGCACATGCTGACAGTGTTTAGGTTGCTGCCTTGGTTCTAGGGCCAAAATTATGCGTGCCTACCTGACAAAGCCTGTGTGTGTGTGTTTTTGTTTGCTTTTAATTTCTGGCCTATCTTGTGAAACCAAGTAGAACCAGAAAAAGTATAATTACATAAACTATTTCTGTTGAGTTCTAGTTCACTTAAAGGGAAAAAAAATCAACCTAATTGTAGCAATAAGTGTTTTTAGGGAGTTTGTTTGCTTTCCTTTTTTTCTGGACAAAATAATTAGGGAAGAAATGTTCAGATTCTGCCAACGCAGAATTGCCTGCTAGGCATGTAACCCTAGGCATGGATCCTTTCTCAYACTGGCTAGCTCTAGATTTTAGTCATGGAACTAAAATTCCCCTATGATCTATAGAACTATGATCCCTCGTTCACATTGTGTGTACTGAGAGGAGTAAATTGTTCAGGATAACATTAGCCAGGGGAGCCAAGTGGCTGAGGAAGACGTGGCTCAAAYGGGGTGTAGGGCACAGCCATCAGCTTCACCTCTAAAGACAGATTCCAAGGTGAGGAGCAGAGCTGGTGCGGAACTAAACATATCTGGCTTTGTGTCGGCCAGCAAATTTCAAGCAACATGAACTGTAGCAATGGTGTTGACTCTAGAATAGCTAGATCCCATTTTCAGTAAGGTCCAAGCATTTGCCTGCCATGGCCACATGACGTGGTGACCTTGTGGCTTCTGAAGAGCTACGGCTATGAATGGGGAGAGGAAGGGGATTTGGGTCTTGTCTGTCGTTAATCTTCAGCTCAGCATTCCCTTCTTTCTTTCACTACAGAATCAGCCTATTGTCACTACGCGTTCTCTGGCTTGGCAGAYAGTATCTCATGTCCCAGATGGGGCTATCAAATTGCTGCTCCTGAAAACGATGCTGTTCACACATTTCTTCTATTTGAGCACCTCTGTTTCAGCAGCCTGTTAAACATATAGTGTATTGATCTTAAAATCACTTACTAGAAGCCTGGGAACTGACTGTATTGCATTGATCTTTTAATCTTTATTTTCCTGATCTATCTTCAAATTAYACTGAATTACAACAGTGAACTCCTAAAATGCTTTTGTGTGTATGTAGTTTTTCTGCAGCTACAGAACAAATATGCAATCTTTGGGTAGTCCTGGATTCCTGTTGTTTTTCAGAGGACAGAAATCTGATTGCAAGGGATTGATAATGTGTTGTTTTGTCCCGACTGCATCATATGGAGCTTTCTGTGTACTTACGGTGTGAGGGAGTGAATTTACGCTGACTTTAGTGCATGCAAGTCCCTGGACTCACAACTCTGAAATACTGAACAGTGAAGGATTACTTTGTAGGAGCTCAGGACATCTCTAAAACAGAGGAGAGAAAAATGCCACCRATCAGAATTCAACTTTCCTGAGGTGGAGCTACTTGGACTCAAAGGTGTTGAGAAGGTTTGCTGCCCGTTGTTGTAATAAGGTGCACGTTGGCGGTGTCAACATGATGTGCTGAGGAAGTGTCACACATGTCTGCAATTGCCTACCTCTGGCTTGCAGAAGCACAGCTGGAAACCTGGAAAACAGATGTGCCTTTCAATCAAGCAAGGGTCAAAGTAGTCTTGAGACTTGGAATTTCTGTGTTTCTTCATCCAAAAATGATCTTTGAACAGT
Organism: Nothoprocta perdicaria; assembly: GCF_003342845.1. Taxonomy (NCBI): domain Eukaryota; kingdom Metazoa; phylum Chordata; class Aves; order Tinamiformes; family Tinamidae; genus Nothoprocta; species Nothoprocta perdicaria. The sequence goes on from NW_020455477.1 coordinate 1,772,124, forward strand.
TTCAGTGGAACAGTAATTATTTTAACAGCTTTTTAACATTGTGCATAGTTTAAAAAATAATAATAATGTTGTATGCATAGAAGAGATCAACAGAAAGCAGTTGGCAGGCATCCAGGCAGCATGGGATAGTTATTGAGAAACAAGTCGGAACAAAAGCACAGTTCTGGTTAAGTTCGATGTGCTGCACCTGGTTAAGGTTGTGACACTTAACAGTGTGACTAAAGCATAAAAGTTTGAGGTTACCTAGTCTGCTCTGTAAGCATGGGAATAGTGATTGGTGTATGGCTCTTTATCCTAAGAGGGTTCTCTGTTCTTTATTTTCTATTCCCTATAGAGCATCCTCAAAGTTGTGGGATAAGATTGTTACGTGACTGGCATGGAAAGAGAGGAATTTGGAAGCAAGCACTGTATGGATACTAGTGGCCTGCACAGAAGCTCTGAGAGAGAACCRAGGCTTTACTTCATAGCTACAAACGTGCAGCTGTAAATCTGGCCTTGCTTCACAGAAATCAGAGTTAGGTTTCTCTCCCCTGTTGTGAAAGGGGAAGAGCATATGGAGATTGAAATCTGGAGGTGGAGTATAGCCAAAAAAGGCCTATTTAGGAAGAACAAGCACAAGCTTTCTGAGAGATCCAGCAGCAAAGCTCCTGGTAGGCAAATTGTGTATTACCGTGGCAGCCAAGTGTAACAGAGGTGGAGAAATGAGCTAAAAATTAAGTTTGGTTTAGATGTTGCCTCCCAAAAGGGAAGCATCCCCCCARGAGTATGAAAATGTAGCAGATCTCCAGAATTCCTCCTGTTAGACCTTTTCATTTAGAACTGTTCCAGTATAAATGAAATTGCTTTCCTCCCTTTTTGTGTCTCCTCTTCCTCCTTTTGTACGTTATTTACTGTGCAGTCAAGAAGAATGGCAGCTCACCTGCTGTTTCCAGCTCTCTGAGGGATTGCTTTCTCGGCAGCTTTGTGCAGACATATCTGAATTAGCCTTAAACTACTTAGCCAGGACACTGCTAGCAACCTAGCCGTAGCAGGGAAAAACCCTGCACAAGCTGCAAAACCTATCCAAGAAGCTGGCAGGGCAGCTGACATAGCACAAGGGTTGCAGTGTAGTCATTTCCTTTATCAGCTCTTCTAGATTCTCTGTTGTTGTTGTTGTTGTTCGCTGATATGGGAATGTGTTCCTGCTGTTGATGGAGCAGGATTCAACTTTATCCTCTGCCTCTTACTAGAGAAGTAATAGGGAAATGAGATTGCTTATGTTTTTGCTAAACATAAATAAAAGCATAATCTTACACTGATTTTACTGCCTTGATGTTTTCTTGGAAGACTTTCATCTTAAAAGTATTTCTGAAAAGATGCTAAATTGGCAGTACCAGAGATTGAAACTTCTACGTCCAAAGTGACAAGATTCCCATATTGTAACTCCAATGTACTCCGACAGAGCTAGGCCACTTCTGCAGTAGCTGTTCAGTTTCCATAATTATTCAGGCCTGTTACCAGAAGAATGCCAATACATTCACCAATTCTCATGTGTTTTTGAATTGCCTGCTTGTCTCGTAGAAGCTGGCCAGATTACTTGCTCATTTCACATATATTACAGTACAAAGTGGAAGTGACTTGCATTTATTATTGACCTGCTTGAGATTCTATCCAATACCCAAGCAACAAAAAGCTCCATATCCCTTACCAATTTTTGAAGCTGCTCCTCTCCAGGGCTGAAATATCTTAAATACTCATTCAAAAAATAATTTAATTGATCTTTAGCTTCTATTATTCCCTCTCCTCAGGAGCCAGCAACTGAAATTGACTCTATTCCCACTTCAGCTGCCTTGATTTTTAGGTTGGACGCATAGAAAGTTGTCAGCCCCTGGTTAAATAATTGAGAGTATATTTGGGGTTAAATTAGCCAGCCTTGTCAGAAATGAAGCCAGATTCTTGACAGTAGATTTTAGTCTGACTAGTCAAAGCAGAGCAAAGGGTGTGGGCCTCAAACTGTTGCACTTGACTAACTTTGGTTAAGATTTTTCACAAAGTCATTCTCTTCATGAAACAGGTTTCTGTAGCTATTGGTAATATTTTCAGTCACTAGAAATTTTTATCTTAAAGTAAATCATTATTTTACTATAAAATGCATTTCAAATTCAGTGGGAGAAAATAATTTTGACTTTCCATTTTAATTTTTTTGAAGCTCTTAAAGTACACTTTTATTCTCTTTGTGTTATTGGCAAATAAATGTGATATAGATGCTGCTCAGAAATCTCAGGCAGTATAAACCTCAGAAAGAAATGTTTTTGCTCCAGGAAGCTGCATTCTGTGTCTAGTAAGGGATAAATTCATGCTGGAACCATCATGTCAGTGAAGAGTTGAATTGGGCTGATCTTTCTTGAAAACAGCAGGAACTCGTCTCACATGAGACAGGTCAAAAATGACTGATACTGTGATTTTATCATGGGAAAGGGTGAGCACACACTAGTATTGCACAGGAAACTTCACTAAAATCAGGATTTTATTTTTCTCCTGTTGAGGCCATAAGTTCTAATTGCATCTTGCCAGTAAACAGACATTTTATTTTTTTCTACCTGTCAGCCCAATAAAATGCTCTGATTTCTAACAGCTAAGCTGAACCAGTCCACCTGCAGCTTGTATCATAAGCCACCAAGACTTCAGAGGCTGAGCACATCAGCTTGCATCAGCTCCAGGACAGTGTGTGAACATGGTGGGACTAGTCAGGAATCCTGGGAGGAATCATTTCATCTGTCAGCTCTGGCCGACTGAGAGATGTGCAAATTGGGGTTTATAGGGAACAGGCAAGAGTCCTATCAAGTCTGTTTGTAGCTACTATATAATGCACTTTTCTCATAGTGATGGTTGCAAACCTGAAATGTTGGCTGCAGTGCAGTCCTTGCCCATGAATGTGACAATATTCTACCTTTCTCTAATTGATTTAGCTGCCTTCAATTTAAACTTGCAAGGGGAGTGGAGAATGGGTTTATTTGTCTGCTCAATCAAGATGTCAAATCTCTTTAGACAGTGACTGAACACTTAGGTACATTAAGACTGCCATCAATGACAAAGATAAAACAGCCCATTCCTTTATACCAATGTGATTAGTTTGCCTTGATAATGTTGCTTTATTAAATTAATGTCCTCCCCTTGCAATTTTCATTGGGAAGCTCCCTGTTTGGTTTGTTTCACAATGCTGTTTGATATATATATTTGATATATGTGGGGCTGTTTTCCTTTCTCAGCTATCTGAGTACTGCTGTAAGAAGCCCTGACCCTCATAGGAAAATGCAAGTTGGTAATGTAAGTTGCCAACATGAAGTACTGAATCCAGTTGTAAATTCTGGTGTTATTTTCTATATATCTATACTACATATACGGCTTAATTTTTATTATAGATGTCAAAATACTGTGAATAGCAATAAAAAAAGCTTATAGTATGTTTAGTAACTGTGGCAACTATAGACAGCTTTAAACATAGGATCTTTAAACATAGGATAGACTCCTGTGTACGTTAATCACTGGGGCCTGTGGAGTTTATCATCTCTATATATCTTCACAAAACATCCTCATGTGTTGCTATCCAAATGAATGCCTTGGAAGAAACTCGTGCTACAGGGAGTCCATGGGCAAYGTGCCTCAGCAGCTGCTTCCAGACTAGCTGGCTTCCTTGGCAAGTAAAGCTGCTAATGAGGGAACTGAAGGCTGCCCACCAAACTGCCCATTAATGTCTGTGCAGCAACACCATTAACACAGATAAAGTGCTATAAAAAAAGTCAGTATAGGCGTGGAGTCATCCTTAGGAGGCCTTTGCTCTTCTCTAGATCCATAAATTTCCTGGTGTCTCATGGATATCTTCACTGAAAGCAGTTGTCTAGTGGAGCTGGAACACAGGCAAAGTGATGCAGTAGGATAAGCGCATCAGCTCGGTGTCGTATTCCCAAGGTGGCCTTAGTGAAAGGCCATCACAGGATATAATTGGAAAGACTAGAATTAAAACTGTTAAAATACTGAACTTGAGGTGTGTAATTAGCTAAATAAGTTGCCTATATATAGTACAATCAGAAGCACCTGGTTCTAAACAGGCAGATGCAAACTATCTCTYATCTGTCTAATTAAGGTTCTTGTGGTAGACCTGCTGCTGGTCTCTGAGTTTCTGGGAAATCTTTTATTATGAGTTAGGAAGGTTCTTGGCATTTCAGTCTGTTTTGTAAAAGCTTCTSTTTATGTAGTAGGTGATCCATAAATTGCCAAAATTTTGAAAAAAAAAMATTGATGGTAGAGTGCTACTTTTGATATATCAAGAGGGATACATTTTATATGTCTGAAGATGATGGTTTATGAAAAATACTACCMGCCTATCGAGAAAGTCTGAATAGGTTCCTGTTATATAGAGTCCCTCTAAATATRGTTAGTCACCTCCAGCATCCATTTGAAGAACAAATTCATAGTAATTATAATGAAAACTAGGGATTGAGGCATTCATTCTTGAAGGAAAATATTGAGTTAGGCTACACCATTTTAGTACCCAAGAAGGCTGACGGGCATCGGAAGGGTTAATGTTTACCTTTGGGTGCCTTTTTATTTATTTGTATTTTTTTAGATACCATTGATGTTTCATTGTATATTACTTGATAATACAGTCCTTCCTGGTGCCATAAATGCAAAGTTTTGAGGGGTGCTAGTCTTTCTTAATGTGACTTCTCATTCTAATTTTGTTTCAAAAGCTCTTACCTGTATTCTGGAGCAAATAGAAGAATTTAAATTAGACAAACAGAATAGTCCTATTGTGTTACTGTAAGAGGAACACTTTGAGTGACAATCCTGTAATAAAGCTCCAATTCAGTAATGTGGTTCTGCATTCTTAACTAGACAATGTTCTACCACATCAACTGACGGAGATGTAGGCAGATACATTTTTTTTTCCACTGTTTGTTTAGGTCTATCCTTACTCAAAGGAACTTGAAGGGCCCTGCATTTGTATGTATTAAGATCACACAGACGTGCTGTTGAATAATGATGAATGATGACATTAAAATAATAAAGCAGATGATTTGGAGAAGTTGTAGCTATTCAGAGAGGCAAAGAGATGCGGAACTCGGGACAGCCTTGAATTTGAAGCAATAGCTATTTGGACCTAAGCAGGGTGTTCTTTAAAGCACATGTGGCATCCAAAGCACTTCTGCTTCTATCTTGCTGAATCTAGGTCACTATGCACCAAGCAATGCAATATTTAAAAAAACAATAACCAGCAGGGAAAGCCTTGGATTTAGAGTACTGAGGTGAAAGAAGCAACTCTTTGCTGGCAATCTCTGTCAGCAAGACTGATTTCTGCATTTTACATTAGATAGTTCTTGGATAAAACCTGGAAGTAATCCTGAAATCATGGTCTGGAATCCAGAGGWGCCTCTGTGGTCAGCATTTCCTTTTGGCTGCTTCTAACCCGCACCAATGTGTGGGTTTTTGGATTGCCTTTAATGGGGAGGTTTAGATGCCTTGCAGAATGTGTAGAAAACCTAGAAGCCTCTTATGGTTTTGGATTTCACTTTGGGGCCAACTGTCTTAAATATAGACTTTGCAGTGCCTAAATTGTAGGCAGTGAAGGCCTTTATTGGATCTGGCCCTATGCCTCTTCATGAGATGGTCATGGTTTTATTCCCAGCAGAAGCCAGGTGTGCTTACATCTGTGTATTAAATTTAGAGTCAGAAAGGTTATGGGAGAATATATTCTCCATATATCCTATTTCCTTTACAGAAACTTCCCTCCACTATTAATTCAATCATCATTTAAAATAGTGGATGAGGAAATTTATTGACACAAAGCTATTATACATAGTTATTTACCACTAAGGTCATTTAAAAGAAAATGAATATTGSAGTAATCATTGAAACAGTGATTACTAAAGTTATTTAAAATGAGATTTTATCCAAAGAAAGAGAGATTTTATCCTGCAGTTCTGAAGAAAGCTAGACTGGAGTCTGTAGCCAGTGTTGTGGGGCTCTGTGATTTGAGCGTTTTTAAGACTTTTATCTGAGTGTACTTGAGGGCTATAAAGAATAATAAAATGTATGACTGGTTCCTTGTGAGAATGGATAGAAGCAGGAAAATACCGAGGMGAAAGTGATCATTGTTTTCAAAACTCTGCTAATTTGTATTGACAAATGACTATTACATGAAGCCATCTGTTTGGATGAACTGTTTTAAAAACTAATGACATACTAGAATATGACTCTCTAGTGATGTCAGTCACTGTAGCTCTATGCTCCCTCAGCTGAGGAGCTGATCTGCGTGCATATTTTGGTTATTGTTTGGCCATAAAATTGATTTCTTCACCAGTTGCTTCCTTCAAGCCTAAGAACAGCTATATTGCGTCAGATCAAACACCCACCTAATCCTCCACAGTAACCCATGGAGGGTGCTTAGGGGAAGGCTTACAGCAACACATAATGATACTTGCTAGTACTGTACAGGCCTCTAACAGCTTGCAGTTCAAGGGTTTTATGATCATRGGTGGTAGTTTTTGTTTTGGGATGTTTTTCTTCTATTTATTCTTCTTCTGTTTCTTCTTCATGGTCAAAYTTTTGGAAACATGTAAGAGTGCCCCAGCAGGCAGCAAGCATTTCATCTCTTACCTAGCCCAAAGCTATAGGTAGATCTCTGAAGGCCTAATTCAGAGGTCCTAGATAAGGTGCTGAGCAGGGACTAGTGCAGAGCAAGGAAAAATGTAGAACTTTACATAAAAAATGAAGAAACTGAAGTTGAATTTTAACTTTAGCTCTGTAGCTATAGCTGGTTATCAGACCGGCATGATAAGATTCATGGCACTTCCCTCAGCAAGCAGTTTAAATATGGAAGTAAATCCATGYCTGTGGCAGCCCATGTGACCTCTGGAGGTTTCCTGCAGGATCATGTGGAGAAGCAGGCTCAGGTGGCAGGGGTCGGAGTGCAGCCTGCGAAAGAGACCGAGGGGCTCAGAGGCCGTTCAGGAACATAAGCCCTTGTTTTCACCTCAGGGTTACAGACCTTTGATACCAGGAATGCAGAAACTGGGGCTTTGTGGCAAACTTCCACTGAGCTTTATGAAGCTGCAGTCAGAATTCATCCCTTTAGCAAAAGCAACTGTACTTGTGAAGTCASAGTGACTTATGCTTTGTGCTGCTTGTTCTTTAGGCCTTGCGATCCCCACTTTATTATGGCTGCACGATGAGAAATTTGAATGGTTTCTATAAAAAGGCTGCATAATGTTAATACCCATCTAAAACATTCCCCTAGCAGTTGTAATCTTTTGGTTTCTCCTGTTTTTCCAACATGCTATGAGGATTGGCACCTGCCAGGCACACTTTATTTAAACTTATTCTTGTGGATATTTTCAGTAAAGTCATGAGATGCATCACAAGCTGTTGCAGTAGTGTTTTAAACATAATTAGCAGGCAAGTGAAGGTTAAAGATGTGTACTTGGCCCCTTTTTTTACTTCAAACCTATAGAATAATCTGTCAGTGTCTTCCTTTGGTGCTCACTGAAGACTGGCAAGATAGCTGCTTAACTCCTTTTGAAGGAAGAGGGAGTTTTTGTGACTTTATGAAAAACTGTAATTATTCCTTTGCTAACTTATGCTAGATATGACAGAGAGCTCTGAAGCAGGAGAGAAGCCCTGCCCAGTTGCAGGGAGATGGAAAATGTCTGGAGACCATTTTTCCTGCCTGTGGTCCTCCTGCACTGTTTTTACTGGCTAGCAGCCCTGGGAGATGAGATGTACAACAAGYTTTGTGTCAACAAGTGTTGCTGACCATCATGTGTCAGATGACAGAACTGCGAGAGAGAAAATATATTTTGAGAGAGAAGTGGCTAATCCAGATGTTTTTGCACTTCTGAATAAACTTTCCTTCATAGTCAGAYGCTGAATTTTTATCTGTCAGGGAATTGTGCAACTTAAAATGATACATTAAAGGAGACTTCAAAATAATGTGTGGACATTTTTTTCTCCCCCATATAAATTAACAGGACTAAGTTATAGTTATTAGAAGTTATTAGATTTGGCTATTTATTGCAGTCTTGCAAGCATTAAGACTCTGAAGCCTGGAGTTAGGGACAGACTTCTGGGCTAGAAGGTTGAGGCATTTGCTATCTGAAGCATCATGGCAGATCTATGAAAGGGTGACACTTCTATTAAACAGCTCCTGTTTAATAGCTAAGTAATTGTTTTTCTTCTGAGTAAATTACTAAGTCGATAAATACAGCAGAAGTACAGTGGTATAGCTCTGATTTAGTCATCTCTTAACTTCCATCCTTCTCTCTGACTTGCCTCATATCCACTTTTGAGTCTCTCTTGACATATGTGCTCTAATACCCAGCACTGGTATAAGCTGCTCTATTGCAGCTACTGCAGCATCTGGGGAATTGCTCACRAATAGTTTTTCACATAGGAACTATTTATTCAGACAAGGGATTTTCAGTGTCAGGTTTTAAGCACCTTAGGAAATAGATGATGATCTAATTTTTCAAATACCCATGTAATTCCATTAAATTGAATGAATTTATTCCTTGCTCACACTGGCAGGAGATGAGAAACTACTATGTCACTCTGTTCCAAAAATGCTCAAAGYCTTCAGTTATATCACATACTGTTTTCACAAAGTAAATTGGATTTAGATGCACCTTATTAACCAAGACTTTAGCAACGTCCCATTTGTCTTTTATCCATCTGCATCCATATTGCTGCTGTGTAATTCAAACCCACTTGAATGGGCTTTGTCCAAGCATTCCTGTAGCTATATCAGGTGGCCTCCCTACTTCACCTTGCTTTCCCTCGGACAGCACAGAGAGTAAAATTTATCTCTGAAATCCTGCCCAAGGAATGTAGAAATCATGGGGATCAGGGGCATAAGCAATAATGGAGGATGTAAAGACAGTTATTGTGCTGGTTTTTGTCACACAAGGAATCGGGGGGCGGGAGGACAGTGGGATCAGCAAGAGTTAAACATGAAAAATGGGATGGCTGCTGCAGTTTCTATTTTTAATGCATGACTCCAGAAGTACAGTAACCAGCTCTTGCAGACTCGGGCAGACTTGCAGTTTGCATCTTGGGTCTAGCAAGGAGTTAAGGTGCTGTAGCCAGTGTCCTGTGCAGCACCTGCTCAGAATTACTTGCAGAAGTATTACAGCACAGAGGCTGGAGCCTCTAAGATAAGTGGTACATGAAACATATGTTCAAATATTTTTATGTCCACTCTGCATGGAGAAAAAAAAATAAAACAGCAAAAATCAATATTTGATAGAGGTTCACTTTTGTGTTTTCCATTCATTGAGGATGCCACAACTGGTGCTCTTTAGGGCATACCAAAGGGTTCCCTGGTGCACTRGAGTAAGTGCTTGTTTTTTCCCCAAAAGTTAGCTACGTTTCAGTCAGTTGAGGAAAGAACTTAAACTGCTGCTTTGAAAGCACAGTGCAAGTCCAGAGCAAAATGAGTAGAAGAGACGAGACAGTATTAACAGACTTGTTATTTTGCAGTACTGTGTTTCAYGCAGGACTGTTTAAACCCAGCACTGGGATAAACAACAGTGCCGCTTGAGAAGCTCTGGAGAACTGGGGCTGTTTTTTCATTATAACCAGAAGTGATAAATTACAGTAACACATGTGAACCTAATTGCTTTGGGGTTAACTTTCAATAGCACAAATATTATATAGTACAGGTAATAATGAAAGACTATACATCCTGTTATAACCACAATGTCAATATATGTAGGTAGCAGCTTTATTCTGAAATTATTATTTCCTGCAAAGTATTTTTTTCATATATTTATATATATATACACACACATATAACTGCTTCACTAAGCTCTGAGTGAGAGAATTTGGGTCGTGCAGTGTGCTCAGGACAGACTCAGTTGTGACTGTCTTTTTTTTGCTGATAAGGCAACTTTTCAGTCGACTCTGACAGCTCCTTATATTTAAACCCTCTCTCCCTCTTCTATCAGGAACAGACTGTTATATAGCCTTGATTTTTCTGCTTATGAGGCACGTTCACCCATGGCASATCAGGAGCAGGCATGCTGAAAATTGGCTTTTCCAATTGGACGCAACCATATAAATAGTTGGCATCATCCATAGCAATTATCAGTAAAAATCCCTTGTGAAAAAAAGCGCTTCCTAGAAGTTTAAAAAGTAAAGGTTTCTTTTGTCTCATATAGCTCTCTGTATTTATCTTTAAGAAGTAAAAACACTTTCAGGAATKTAATGTCTATTTCAGCAGAAGCTTAAAAAAAAAAAAGGGTGAAGAAGGTAGAAACATCCAAAAATTTGGATCTTTTCATATATATCATATCTCAGAAACACTGCGCTCTTACTGTCACTCCTCAGATTAGTTTCACTCCACATGATTTAATAGAGAACATATTTCAAGGAGAAGAATATCACTGGAAATTAAATATCAAAACGAATAATGTTTCTTGTCTGAATGATTTAACATCCTGTACCTTGTGCAGMTTTGTGTGCGCGGTCTCCCAAGCAGTTATACGCTGCTTCCTGGGGCAGGGAATGAAATTGGGAGAAAAGGCAACTTGCAGTTAATGTTTGTGTTTTGCCAATATTTTCCTKCTTTCCCTGAGAAAGAAGGTCTTAAGTCAGATGTCTTAAGCCCATACATCTGGGCTGTGCTTTTTTCAAGGTACAACTCGGGCCCCAGAGCAAGAAGTCTTTTATATAAACAAGRTATTGGCAGAGTGAAAGGACTCTGCTGAACATCCTGCAGCAACACAAGATTCGGGCCCAATGTCTCAGTTTAACCACCTGTAAAATGGGTACCCAGAGAAAAGGAGTATTTTATGGCTTATATCCTATCTTTTAAAAATTATTCGTATTCATATAGTCTAACTTACTATAGCTCTTACTGTACTGTCTGTTACTTTCTGGTTAAGTAATATGACCAGCATAAAATATTCCCTACAAAAGGCCTGGTGCAAATATTCAGAGGTGGCTAATCTCTTAATTTTTCAGAACACACCTATTAACCCTTTCAGACCAATTTTTTATATATATATATATATATATGTATATATGAATGTTTTTAACAAGCAACAAATCATCTAAAGGACATTTTCCTGCCTTCTGTACTGAATATTTAGTTATGAAGTTAAACGTAATCTTTATACTCTACTTTTCCCTCTTACCACATGACAGACAAGTGTTTCTTGCAGCTAGAGTGTTATAGTGGGAGCATCTGCCTCTATATGAACAAACTGCAGGATAGCCTTAGTGAGCAGTTAATTTATGCATTTGACAGGTTTATTGTTTTATCAGTTATTTGCTCAAGAATGATTTTATTATATGCAAATCATTAGCATAAAGTGGGGCAAAGCAGATTTATTAAGGGGCCTGATTCATCCTTCTCCRTTTTTGGTATGTGAAATTTTTGTTGTGCAATGCATTTACTTCCAGAATATTCATTYGAGAGCTGTGCAGTAGCTACAGGGTTTGCCTGGGCTGTGGTGATGCTGATTTGTCTGTTCTTAACACGCTCATCCGTCCAGCGTGTCCAAGCTCAAAGTAGCTGGACTGGCTAGAAGGTTTCTATTTGGGATGCTGAAGTTAGAAAAGGCCTGCTTGTTTTTGTGCCAAACTTCGCATTTTACAGCTCAAGAGAGAAATGTCTGATCTGTACGTATGAAAGGAAAAGGTTTCTGTTAGTTGCTCTGCAAAGCTGCTCCAGAAATGGTCTGTTTAGCTCCCTGGGTAAGCATTTGGTAGCTAATAGTAAAGAAACTATAATGAAAATTGATGTTTTAATTAGGAAAAAGAAGTCTGCAAATATTTGTTCATATTTTTTCAGGATTTGTTCATGCTRTTTTCCTACTCAATTTATGTGAACATTCATGTTGTTGAATTCACAGATATTCACGCATAATAGTAGGGACTCTTACGCTTTCCATTGGAGGATGAGAGAAATGAGAGTCTGTTTCAAGTCAGATTTTTTTTCACAGTGAGGAATAAGAGCATTTTGAAATATTAAGGTTTGGGAGGAACTCGGGAAAAACTCTTTTTTCCTTGGATTTAGTTAAGACGGTGGCTTAAGGCTATAGAAACTTGTATTCAAATTTTTCTCTCTCTCACAGAGCTGGGCATGCTATTTCCTATCTCTGCCTTAATCTCAACAGTAATTTGGGAATAAAAGGAAAATTTTGGAGAGGTGCATACGCTGTAGCTGTGAGACACTCAGGTTTCCTTTCCATTGATGTCACTTTGAGAGATCTAAACAACAAAATAATTTAACTTTGAGCTATAAAGCCTCAAATAATGACTCCTGTGTCCTTTTTTGTCTTGGAATTTTTACTTTCTCCTTCTAATACTTAGTAGGGCATTCAATTATGTTAGAAGAGAGGGCTGACAAAATCACTCCACCTCAGCTGAAATAACCAAGTTTTGCTGACTTTTCTGCATATTAGGAGAAACTCAATACTTTCCTGGTTCATGAAGCTTGAAAAAGGTTGAAAAATATTGACGTGCTCAGAGCAGGAAAAAAAATATCTTGGATGCATAATTTGATGTTCAGAAAAGGGGAGAAAATTAAGACTTCCCTAAGCTGTTGTGTTTAGAGATGGAAGAGATCATAACTTTAAAAACTTTTATTGTCAAATTAGCTTTATTGTATGCTTTTTTATTTATAGGTAGTGCTAAAAGGTTAGCCTCCTTTAAAATATTGATACTGCTATGGTTTGTAAATAGCAGTAAATAACAGTTTAATATGACTCTTCATAGAACTTTTTAACTTACTAACCTCTTTCAAGTTTTATCCCAAAGTTTTGTGTAGAAAATGCTACTACTTTAAACTGTACTTAGAGCCAGGGCATCTTCAAAATTACTCCTGCCCATACCCTTTGATTGAGTTACCAAAGATTGTTTTAAAGAATATTTGAAGATCTTAATTGGTAAATTTGTAAATTAAAATTACTGTTTTGCAAATTATCCTGAATGAAGAGCTGTTTGTATTTCATTTTCTTATCTGTGAAAGGAAACAGTAAACCAATCCCTCCTGATTCTTTAAGGATTTGAAGCTGCCTACTCAAAACTCTCAGATGGGGAGGGAGTAATTATTAAGGATATTGTTGCCTTGAGTTCTGTTAGAGTTATATTTTCAATAGCAAGAGTCTTTTAAAAGGCTGAGGTAGTAGGATTTTGTATTAGATAAAGACCAAGAGGTTCTAGTACTGGGAATAAATTCATTTTCTTGTCCCCAGTGAGGAAAAAAAAAATCATACAGAAAATACCAGGATTGAGGAAACTGTGGTTCATTGACACATTCAGCTTTTAGGTAGCTCATGAGAGGGAGAAGAAGAAAAAGCGATGTAAAAGAAAAGAAGCATGTATGCARCCAAAAAACTGTCCAGGGTCAAAATAGGAAGGGTCAATCATGTTCTCTTCTCTRGAGAAGTGGGGTGCTCTGCCTGCTCTCTCCCTGTCTCCTCTCTCCCTCCCTTTCCAGACTAAGGTTTAGAAAGCAAATTTAATAYATCTATTGGCCTTACACCTCTTAGCCTTACATTAGTGCTGTCTTTGCACACTATTATAAGCCAATAAATGCTAACCATCAATCAGGGGGTTGATGGAAATAATTTTCCCATGTTGAATCTCTTTTGTGTTGTTTTGCCAGGATGCRTATATTCAGCTTTATATTGCTTAAAGCTTTTTGATTTTTTTCTCTGAAACTAATATATATTAAGTAAGAATAACATTGTGTATAAGCATGTAATGCACACGCTTGCGTAGAGAGAGTAAAAATATGTATGATTATATATGCTTTCTAAACATGCATACAACCACATACAAACTCTTTTGTGGTTTGAACGAGAAAGGGTCRCTTAACCTTTTGACAAAACTCAGTGATTTCTTTTTTAATTGTTCAGTGATATGAAAACTYATTAGCACCTGATTTCTGTAGTCATCTTGGACCATAGCAGCATCCATGACCACCATCATCTTCCTTCTTGTATTGATTCTGTGTCTCAATTAACAAATTTGGATTTTATAAAGAAAACCTTACAGTGCACRTCTGTGAGTGATAGCTCTTGCCAGCAGTTTATGACAGAATATCACTATGTTCTCAGAAAACTGCCTGATAATATAGTACCCCTCTTTAATGGCAACAGGAAACCATCAATCAGAATGAATTTCTCTACATTTAATTAAAAAAAAATCTTATTTTTAATAAGGAGAAAGAAGCAGGGCCAAGCAGGGGGAAGACAGATGGCAGGATGGTGGAGCCACCCAGTCTAAACTCTTCTAAAAATGGTGTTTTCCCAAGCCATGGAAAGGGAAACTGCAAAYCACATTTCATTCCCAGCCCAGAATCCTTGGTGCACATAAAAATTACCATGTTGGATTAGTCTCAACTTCCATCTGGTCTAGTATCCTGTCTCCTGCATTCCCAGTACCAGATGCTTCCAGGAAGCATAAAATAACGTGGAGTTAGGCATGTAAGTGATAATCGACAGCTCTCTGCAGTGCCTCTGCTCTACTTTCCTTCTTTTTCTGATTTRTAAGAGAATAGTTAATGTCCCAGAAGCACAGTCTATAGTGTTCTCTGTAATGTATCTGTTACCATTAGTTGCTACTTTTTTAATATTTGTATGTGCAAATATACCTATATTTAGTTGCACACACATATATGAAGATCACTTGCAAGTAGTTCTGTCTTCACTTCTGATTTAGTTTTCCAGTAAGACCTGAGTAGCAAAGCAGCTGGGCTGATATGGAAGGGAATTATGACATAATGTAGGAAATGCTCTTACACTGGGGGAAGCAGAGCAAATGAGCATGCAATACTGTACTGAACAAAAAATTAAAATACAATTATGTTTTATATAAAAGGCACTGGAGCAGTATCAAAACAACCTGTGTTGAAATTGCAGAAAGAGGTAGAAAGAGATGTTTTCTACATTCTTTACAGTTCTAGCCAGGTTTAGCAGRAGCCTGCAGATGGAGAAGCCTAACTCTGGAATCAGCGTTGTGCAGGAAGGAATAGCCAGTTAGCTGTGGCCAAAGAAAGGGTTCAGGGGATTGCAGTTCAAAGCTGCTTGTCTTATTCTGACTGTTGAGTATCTCCAGTGAGTGTCAGCAGCCGAATATAAATGTGAAAAGCAGATCTGTGGTCTGTGTCTTGGATCTACATCCAGACAGCATCAATGACTCTCTTGGGGGAGCAGGAAAAGTAATCTGTAAAATCTTTTCCTTCTTGCCTTTCTGGGATTGTGTGTGCCACAAAACTGAGCATCCTGTTAATTTAATGTGATGCCTTGAATGATTCCATAATATCAAGTTGCTCATCACTGCATATGACATGTGTCRTTTCTGTCTTAAATAGTGTCAGCAAATAGGGGCTGTCCTCTACAAAGGGGTCTCTGATCAGCAACCAAAGCTGTCGTCAAAATCTGAGAGKTCAGGATCAGCAAATTGATTTGCTTGAAATCTTGTTTAGAGAGCATGAAATGTACATCTGCATACAATACTGCCAGGTAGAATTTTATGTAATTAAAAACTCATTGTTTTTTAAATAACAGCRAACATGAATTCTCTTCAGCCTCTGGCTCCCTTTAGCCACTTTCTATAATAAAAACATTATATCTAATAAAATAAGTTGTCATATAATAAAAAGAAAAACATGACAAGGTAGCAGGTTTTCATCAGAGACTTTATAAACAGGGCTTTTCTTAAGCTATCTCCTTGTGACCTTCATGTTAAGCTTTTCTTYAGAAACCTTTTTGAAAGGTTAATAAATTATGAGATGTTTTCATAAATGGTAGATCAATTCCTATAGACTGTGTTGTAGTTGGAGTCAATGGAGTCCTTTATAGCATAGTGCAGAAGTATTTCTGATGTATTCTAGTTACAAATTTACACCCACAACTCACAATATCTACTTTTCGTCTATGCTTATATGAACTTTTAAACCATTTTTTTTAAAAAAAACTGTTTAGTTAAATCAATTTTTTTATCTTAAAAATGAGGAAGTACGTGTAAGATATTAGAACTCATTCGTAGATAGGATCCTGGAAAACAAAGTTTACTTTGGAGTAGTGAGCTATGTCATGTAGATAGTGACTCTTCTATTAATGAAAGAAGTGTGCTTCTTCGTGGAGAGAGTTGATGCTCTTCTTGCTTTTATTTGAAGAAATTCCCTGAAAAGGTCTCAGCCTTCTGTTAATAAAGGGGTTTGAACAAAACTATAGATCCGACCACTGTGAAACTGCAGAGCTGCTTAGAAGATTAATTGGGTTCTGACTCTGGGTGCTTTCTGATCATCTGCAGCAATGTGATCTCAGATCATCTTCATTTGGGTAAAACTCATTTTTGGTCTTACGTGTAAAGAAAATCCTTTCAAAGGAGTAAAATAGACTGAAGTCCAACTTAGAAAAATCTAAATGCACCTCTTTCCAGCTGAGTCAAATAGGAAGACTGTGAATAATACAGTTTGTTAGGAGGGTTCATAATCCAGGCTGAAAAGCTATGGCCCATTGTCCAAGTATTTAAAATCTTAACACTATTTTCTCCCCTAACAACGTTATCTCATCAAGACAACAGTGCTCATCCTGCAGTCTCTTGTGACCTGGCTGCAGTGTTTTTCTTCAAATCCCATGACTTGTGCAAAGCAGGGAGGGCAAGACTCATCCGTGGTGAGCTGGCTTTTGCTTTCTGGGTGAATCKAGTCCCTTAAATAACTGGACTAGATGAGGTTTGGACCTATGTCCTTAACAACATGTAACAAGCTCCAAAGGGCTGCTGTAGTAAGGTGGCTGACTTTGAAGAGCAAAATTGGTCTTGTCATGGGAGCAGTCAATGAAATAAAAATAAATCAAACCGTAGTTAAGAAGAAATACTTTCTAATTAAGCATGTAACTTAACTGCAAAACTTGTTGCATAGGAGGTGATCAAGGCCAGGAATGCAATGAGTTTCAAAAGGCAGTTACCTGGTTCGTTATTAACTCAAGATACTTGGCTTATCATAATTGATGACAGTTTGTGTTCTATAAGAGAGATTAAACTTCATGCTTCTGGGCTAGAGATCAGAAATAGGCCTGTGTGGGGGGCAAATTATTCTGTATCTGTTTGACTGCAGGTTTCTTTTGATATGGGATGATAAACCAGCTGGTCTATCTCATCCAACCGCTTGACTCATCCTCCCTGTGATGATTCCTGTATTTCTTCCTCTGCAGGCCCAATATAAGCAAATTTTACAAGTCCTGAACAGTATTTTATTTTAGTCTTCATTGCAAACTTGGCACGGTAACTGAGAAGTAGATAATTTCCATACCAAATGGAAATACCTAATACCTAATGTATTAGGAAAATCTCTGATTCTTAAGTCTGGAAAATTATTGTTTGTACTGGGGAAAATATAGTGATATTCATCATCCATTTAAAAGACCCTCTGCCTTATATTTCAGTTAGTACCATGTCAGTACCTCATAGTGTGTATGTACTTTGAACCTGTCAAAGATGTAAAATATTTATCTATAAAATCTTGGAAAAATGAGGAATGTGCCTAAGATGGTCTTTTTTGATTGAAAATAGATAGACGTCCTTTACCTCAATTAGGAAAAGAAGGGAAAAAATAACTAGAGCTTAAAGAAAATCCTGGACGTATTTGARATTAACAAAATATTGAATTTACTTAATATATAACTGTTTTAATTCAGAGCCGGCTTCAGACTATATCCTTCGCTTTTTCCTTTTCAAATGATCACACTTTGTTGTTATATCCACACTCTGTCGTAATCCTAAATTTCAACAGCGAGAAAATCTATTCTCAGCAAACCCATCTGAAAATTGATGCAACCAGTTACTAGTTATTTGCTGATCCCTCTTTTTTCCTTCTCGTTCTGCATTCAAACGTTGGCCTTTTTGAGCATTCAGCGTTGAATGCTTCCCTTTCAACACTGCCTGTACGCTGACAT